>NC_082385.1:8027001-8090916 GCF_031168955.1 Gadus macrocephalus | reverse complement strand
CCAAATATACTTGTATTAAAAACTATGTGCAATGTATTTGGTGTTCATAAAGACCTTGTAGTGTTATAGCAAGCTAATGTCACCCCATTTGCTAAGATGTAGGGAAACTGAATGAACGTTAAGCCTAATATGGAAGGCAACACACTTCCTTCCTAATGTACTCCCTGTAACATATGGTACTGATCGATGTATTTTTGTGACAAAACAAGAGAAATGCAAAACTGGGGGCTAACGTTGGCTAACAGCTATCTTTTAGGCTAGCTCTGTGTTGCAGGCGGAGGCGGATGCAACCTCCATTATAAACGGATCGATGCTCTGCCTTAGAACACGAATCTCCATTTTATTTGTGTACTAAAAGAGTGTAATACATGAGTAATTGACCTACCTCAGTCTTATTTGTTAAGAGCTCGGAGTGTTCTCGAACCGGATCGGAAACAGATGGGTGCAACCTTCGCCTTCTTCTGCCGAACGGATGGTATATTTTTTTCTCCCCCCACCCCTTCGTGACATCATTCACTGCGGCTGCAACCTCGAAAACCACACCGCAAATACAAGCAGAAAATGCAAAAAACAATATAGTATATATATGTATTTGTACTTTTTTGGGGGTTGTATTTATTTTATATATATATATATATATATATATATATATATATATATATACATATATATATATATATATACACACTCACTCTCAAACTTTAATTAACTTTGCGTTGTATTTTTATATATATACATACATACATACATACATACATACATACATACATACATACATACATATATATACACACAAACACACGTACACATATATTTATAGTTTTATATATATTAATTGACTGGCGCAAGTATAAATGTGATTAATCTTTTACGATTTGCAGTCGATCCATATGTTCACCATCCATATACTAGAACAGTTTTCTTCACAGATAAAAGACGTGGCCATAGTTCATATGAACTCATTGTTGTGAAGGGCAGTATCATTCACTTCCATATGATTTACATTCACAGAGAGACACAGAGTTCAAGCCTACTAGTTTACTCAACATAAAAATATATCTATAAATATACACAATGATAATGCGTTCTGTAAAATGTAAAAACAAAATATATACATGGAAAAATAAACATCCCGATTCGTTCCATTGTACTGAATATCACATTTAACACAGATACATATACATTTGTATTGAATTACATTTAATAGAAAGACCATACCAATGCGAATTTTATGTAGCACCGAGGTTGCAAATTCCCCCTTGTCCTAACACAGTTTATAGCTGTAGTGTAGTGTACAGCTGCTGACCTACCTTGTGAAAGGATGTTCTATATAAATAAATCTAGACCACTATGTGTTCACAGACTTTGTCAAAAGACAGGGAAAATCTACTAACCAATGAATGACAATAATGGTTGGAATCTCGCTAACAGAGTCGGACGGCATGTTAAGGTGTTCAGGGATCTGGACAGGGCTGAGGAGGTAAATCACCATCCTGCACATATGGGTTCGTGTGTAGACATGCAAGATACACTTGTATCTCTGCGCCAACAGCAGCTCTCCCCACCCACACACGTTTTGCCGGTTGCTCATGGAGACGACCCGGGAGGCCGTCAGAGGGGCGACTGGGAGCGCAGCGTGCTGGTGAGCGCCGACTCTCCGAACACGTTGGCGTAGGACGCCTTGAGGAACTGGACGTAGTTCTGCAGGCTGCGGTTGGTGCTGTCCGACTGCTCCAGGCGGTCTTTCACGTCCTGCAGGCGGCTCTGGTGCCGACGCTCCACCTGGTGATGAGGAGATTACGGAACCCCGTCATCCCATCGGGAAATGATAACATGAGGACAATCTGGGAGGAGAGTTCCAGGCCCCGTTTCTCATCAGTGTGCAAAACGGATAGAGGGAGAAATTCAGCTCAATCTGCTTCAAAATCAGAATGCTTTCAATCTGCTCCCATGTTCATGAGTGAGCGTGGGCGGATCGGGGAATACACTGAATTCCATTTCTCGATTTTCCCACTGCTGGCTTGTTGGCTCCGCAGTCAGTGTGAGAACGCTCATTGATTAATATGGCAAGCGGATTGAAAGCGTGGAATTGGGGTGAGGGAACAGATTCATCGCCATCCCAGCACATGTACCTCTTGCTTGCTTCGTCGCAGCTGGTTGATCTCTGTGGTGGTCCTGCTCAGCTGGGTCTCTAGATCCACCATCTTGGACTTGGTGGAACGCTCTTTGGTCGCGGCGCGTTCCCTGGTCTCGGAAACCTTAAGGAACGTCGATCAGACATTCATTTGTTTTTGCTTCATAAGTGACTCGCGTGGACATATCACAGCTGACCACAAACACCAGACTGTGACACAAGGGGAATGTTTTCATGGCCAGACCCTGTGACTAGCTGCTGGACATGCTAATTAATCACATTGTAGAGAGGTTTACGCCGAGGAGAATGCTTAAGGGTAGAAACCATGATATTAGTATTAACAATGAGGCCTTTCTATAGCATTGATGTAGAATGTAACAAACCGCTATAACCAATGAAAGATGTACGTTGAAATGTGAAATTGGTATTCCTCACAAGAATTTGACTGAGAACATAATCCATCAACTCTCATTAATGCATGGGCAGCCTTCTTCCCGGACTGTTAACAATTATATTTGATGAATGTTTTCTAATGCGATCATGGAGAGGTCCGAGATGAACGGCCCTGGCTCCAGAGCCTGGGAGCGGGAGTGGCCCGGCTTCTGACCTGTTGCCGGGCGTCCTCCAAGGCGTCCTCCAGCCTGCGGTTGAGCAGGCTGCACTCCCTGCTCTTGTCCTCCAGGCGTGACTGGTTGCTCTGGATGGTCTCCTCCCGCTTGGCGATGACGGCCAGCAGGTCCCCGTTCTGACTGCTCGTCTCCTCCAACTTCCTGTAGGGGTTATGGAGAGAGCAATCGATAAGTTAACCCGTTCAGTCGCAGGGCTCGCCGCACTGCACTCTTTATTAACGCCGTACAACACATTTTTTTAATTAACATTGCACATTTCATTAAGGGTAAGGCATTGCATCGATTAACAAGGACAATCATCTTGACCAGATTTGTATTTTATATATATATACAAACACTTTGACGAGCAAAGGGGAAAGTGGGAGGGGAAACTGTAGGGGGCCAAAAGTTACCGTTCTAAATGTTCCAATCTGTGCTGAAGCTGTTTGTTCTCCTCCAACAGGAGCGTGTTCTTCTGCCTCAGAAGCTCCACCTGGCTTCCCTGTGTCTCCACCTTCCACCAAACACACAGGGCAAATGTTGCTCTGCTGGTTTGAACAACTCAAAGAACTCTCACAACCATCCTTAAATAAAGAAATAGTACTTTTGCCTGAAGAATAATCCTGTGTGTCGATAAATAGATTATATATATGTCGATAAGTGTCGATAAGTGTCGATAATAACTTCTAGAATTTACTTTTCGTCCCATTTTGGCTAACCTCTAAATTGCCATTAAAACCCCCAGAACATCAACAAAAAACTATCTACATAGTAATTTAGCAGACCCCTTAATCCAAAGGTACTTTTAAACACACGTAAGTAAGGAGCAGATAAGGGGTAAGCGGGCAATTTAGCACAAGGATGTCTGCGGAACCCAGGGATCAAACCCAGCCCTAAACCTTTCGGCTAGGAATCCAAACACCCTTAATACCCCTTACTGCTAGCCTGGCTAGTGCCAGACCAAGCTCTATCGTAGATTGCAAGTTGGTCTGGGGAAGCTGCTGTCATTTGTCAGGCGTGATCAATGGGCCTAGTTCAAAAGACTCTGTATGCAATTGGCTGCTTGCAGTCGCTTCCCTGTCGTCATTGTGTTAAACCAGCCAATAGCGCGGCAGGGGGAAAAGCCAGCTTGGTGATTGGCTCCCGCAAAAACGTATCAAAACTAGAAAGGAATGTATTGCTCTTCTTCAGACCCTTCTGCAAGACAAACTCAAACGCCGGCAGAATGGGCGGGGTTAGCCAGTCTACCTTACTGCACTATCCTTCCACCGCTAAACCCAACACCACAGAACTCACAAGAACCCATCAAGCATGACGTCCATCACCAAGCATCAACACCCGCGTTAGCAAACTGTAAAGGCTTAGTTATGGTTGGACGTCGACGCAACGCAACGACCACGCAGTCGTGAACCCGTTTTGGTTCTGCGTCGGCTATTAGTGAGTGGACCAATCAGAGCCCTCGCTGATGCGTTCCGCCTCGACGGTAGGTTACACCTTTTGGGAGGCGCACTTCAGGCCCTTGCGACGGACGCAAGGAGGGTCCGCAAGGACGTAACGGGTCCGTACACCCCCTCTACGTTGCGTCGTCGTGGCACCATAACTGAGCCTCGAGTGTGTGTGTGTGTGTGTGTGTGTGTGTGTGTGTGTGTGTGTGTGTGTGTGTGTGTGTGTGTGTGTGTGTGTGTGTGTGTGTGTGTGTGTGTGTGTGTGTGTGTGTGTGTACCTTCCGGCGCAGGTCGGCCAGCGCCGAGCCCAGCTCCAGGCTCTGCCTCTCCTGAGTGTGCTCCCGGTCGTGGGTCTCCTGCAGCAGCAGCTCCGAGCGCCGCAGGGCGTCGGGCAGCGGCTCCAGCTCCGTCAGCCGGCTCAGCAGCTCCCGCCGCACCTGGTCCACCTGCCGCTCCAGCTCCTGGCGCACGCCCAGGGCCTCGCGCTCCGCCCGGCCCAGCCGCGCACAGTACTCGTCGGCCTCCGCCCGCGTCTTGGCCACCTGAGGGGCCACCGAGAGACGACCGGTGAGCGCGCGGCATAGGCAAGGCAAGGCAAGGCAACTTTATTTATGCAGCACTTTTCATACACAAGGCAGACTAGGAGTGCTTCACATATAAACATTGTCATACGATAAAATAAAATAATAGATAAGTAAAAGAAAACATATGCAAGGAAATGAGTCAAATAGAAAGTTAAAAAGGCATTTTAGCATTAAAATAGAAAATAAAGGAAAAGTATACTTAAAGGTGGCCTGTTATTCCACCCGTTGTGAGGGGGATTTGCCGTTACGAGCCGTTTTGAAAACCGGCCTCTTCCGACATCACGAGTGGGCGTGTCCGCCCTAGATGAATGACGGATAGATGAGCAACGTTTGCTCCAGTCCGCTGGGTAGGCTGGTGGACTGATCTATCCAGCGTACATCTAGGCGGACACGCCCACTTGTGATGTCATAAGAGGCAGAGTTTCAAAACGGCCCGTAACCGTCGCGGTGAGTATAGGGTTAGTATCGGTCACCTTTAAGACGGTATCACAAAAAAAATGGTGTGTGGGTTAGGTAGTCGAAGCGCCGGAAATCTCGACAGGGGTACAACATCGTCACGGATCCGTCGTTCTCATGTACCTGGGTCTTGTATCCATCCAGCAGGCCTTCATATTGTTTCACGGTAGATTTGACCTGCTGAGCGTCCGTCTGGGCCACGCTCAGCTTCTCCTCCACTGCAGAGAGCATTGCCTGTGGTAAAAAAAAGAAAAGAAAAAGAGTTATCGTTTCAGACCGTCACCTAAAACCCATTTGTTCTAATTAGTCTGCTCAGTTTAATCCTATTTGCCCCTCCCCCCTGTTGGTTCCTGTTTCTAGTGCCTCCATGTCCATTTATTTATTTATTTCTCTATTTCTCTGTTCCTTTGTCGATCAATTCATCCATCTCTAACCGTTTTCTTATGTATTCTGCACTGTAAGACGGCCTCGAGTGTCCTGTAAGGTGCCAAACTATTTATTTTATTAATAATTAGATCTGTCCGACTTCTAGCATTGGTGATGTGCAAAGAACAGTTAGATGTTTCCCCATTGGAAAATAAATGGATTACTATACGCCACTCACCAGTAGATTCTAATCAACCAAGCCTATCTTACCCTGCTTCTCGGCATTAGTTAATACCAGGGTATCTGCAGGTTTCAGCAAGTCAAACTTCAGACTTTTTAAGAACTTTTTAATACCACCTTGAATGAAATTTAAGACCTAAAACACGCGATGGTGGGGGTTGGCAAACGACGCGAGCCAACTTCGGAAACGGACGTCTTCCAGCCAACTGTCCTTGAATTTGCACCTACCCATTGTCGCAGACTAGCTAGCAAGCACGCAGATAATCGTTTATACATGCAGCTAGCAAGAAAGAAATCTCTCTACATGTCCTTCCTGAAAAGCCCACGAGAAAAATAAAAAAATATATAGTCCTGCCTCGACAAATTTAAGAACTTCAGTTACAGTATTTAAGACCAGCATAGACATTTGTAACGAATTTAAGACTTTTTAAAGCCTTAAATTTAGAAACACGAATTTAAGACTTTTTAAGGCCTTAGATTTAGAAACATGAATTTAAGACTTTTTTAAGGCCTTAGGGGCCGTGTCCACCAAAAGCCTTTTTAAAAGGCGGGGGCGCCTGTCTGCAATGCATTCTCTATGGCAGGACGCGCATGCAGCGCGCCTTTTAAAAAGCCGCCCGGGGCGGTTAAACGCTCCGCACGCCTCGCGCTTCTAGGCTCGCGCCCCAGTTGAAAACAGTTGAACTTTTGAAGAAAAGCGCTCGACCTCACGTTAAAGGTGGTATTCCCCGTACTGCCTCCTGCCACGATTAATGCTGTGGACCCACACTCTCCTCTGGGCAACCACGACAAGCGCAGGGGGATCGTCCGCAACCTCCGCTGCCACGGCAAAAGCGCTAATAATCTTGCATTCATTTTCTAATAAAATTGTAGGAGCAACCAGAGAGGACGTTCAGGTGTCAGATCCCAGATGATGGAGCCAACAGATAGAAGCTGTATATCTATGAATACTAGCGTTGACGCGTATTAAGGACGTAAACGAAGAATGCTCCGTGAGCCTTTTTTGAGCGGCGCGCACAAACGCGTTGAAAGCAGTGCACGGAGCTCTCCGCCTTTTAAAAAGGCTTTTGGTGGACACGGCCCCTTAGATTTAGAAACATGAATTTAAGACTTTTTAAGGCCTTAAATTTAGCAACATGAATTTAAGGCTTTTTAAGGCCTTAAATTTAGAAACATGAATTTAAGACTTTTTAAGGATGCGTGGACACCCTGAATACCATCTCCTCGCTGTGAGAACGGTGAGTGAGGGGTCTGTGTGGAAGCAGCGGCGTCGGCACTAGCTCGGGGTACCTTGAGGCTCTGGTTCTCCAGCTTGGCGGCGGTGCCGTCGGAGGTGAGGCCCTGCAGGTGTCCCAGTAGCGTCTCTCTCTCCAACCGACCCTTGTCCTCCGTGGTCTGCAGCTGCTCGCTCAGCTCCTTCACGCGACTGAGTCAGAGCGAAACGTGCGTTGACTTTAATGTTATGGGCTTCAAGAGGTCGGGATGCAAGTATTTCAGCCACAGCCATGCAGCGATAGTCGAACAATGCTACAGTAGAAACGTGTGAGGAGGCGTGCTTGTAACATACGGGCACATTGTTTTAAACCACCTTTGCCATAGCCCCAAACATTAGTGGAATAAGGTAGGAATTAATCTGATTGTTATTTTCGTGGTGATTGGGATAAGTGGTGAAACTTAAATATTGACATGCCCTGGTTTAGATTTAGATTTCCAACTGCCCATAGAAACGACCTAATTGATAAAAACTTGAAACAACAAATTTCCGCTTTATGTAGCGTTACCTGTTCAACACTGCCAGCTCAATCTGCATTTGACCCTTTTCTTTGACTTCCTGGCCGTGACAAGTTCGCCAGTTCTCAGCTGCGGACAACGCATCCGAAACTTGTCTCTCCTGCAAAAGATAAATCACAATAAAACGAATTCTGAAAAGAACATTCTGAAGTGATATCCTGAAAAAGGTCGACCAAACAACAAATTCATACTGCAAAAAATCGCAATATCGCGTTTTTTTTCGCGTTATGTTCTATATTGACTGCTAATACAAAAATACATTAAGAGGGTAGGTTGCAGAATTGTAGATTAATTTTACGTTTGAATTCAATGGCTTTCCTTCACAAGCTCTTCTCCACTTATTTCCAACAGTTTTCCTCAATCATCAGACGCTTTGTCCTATCTGCGCAGTAGTCTACAGAACCCGATGCTAAAGCGACAGAGGGCGTGGCATTCCCAGGGTACATCCAGACGAGTCGAGCCCGGGGCCTACGGGGTTCCTACCATATCAAATAGCTGGCTGCTCAGCTGCTCTGCGGTGTCTTCACTGCGCTCGGCCCTGTGTTTCTGGGCCCGCGTGGCTCTCTTCAGCGCCTCGCGGTCCACCCCCGCCTGCTGCCTCAGCGTGGCCAGCTGATCTGTGAGGTGCTCCATCTCGCCCTTCTGCTGATTGGCTGCTCGCTCCAGGTTCTGCCGTAAGAACAACATGGAGGAAAAAGGAGGAGGGACTTGAGGTGTGAACTCTTTGGTACTCTTAGGTTTGTGAGTATGGGTTTGGATGAATTTTCTATCTTACTATATTTTATGGTTGTGTTGTATTTGATAGTTAACGTATATTTTTTGTGTCAATATATTCATATTTTTCTATATTTCACATTTGTATTGCCTTGTATTGGCTATTGTTGTGTTTAAATATTGTAGACAACTTTTTCTTTATCATTCTTATTTTATCATAAAGCAATGCATATTGTGATGGTAATAGCTCAGGATTAATAAAGTACGGAATCTGAACTATGAGTTTGCAGGGTTCAGTGACATCTACTATTAAGTATGCCTATTGAGTATGTAATGACACACATTATAGGCTGGGAACGTGTTTATTCACAGCTTGGCAGGAATACAAACACAAGAAACAGAATTGATGGTACTATGAGAAAGGTGAGATGCCTACTCGAACATTAATAATGGACCATAATACACCATAGCTCACCTTGATCTGCACAGCAAGGCGGTTATTCTCTGCTTCTTTGCTGCGAAGCTGACCCTGCAAATGGGCCCGTGTTGACTCCAAGGCCTTGGTCAACTCTCCTGAGGTTTTGGCGTTATCCTGTATCCACAAATATAGCGAAAAATATAGGAATTGTGAATACATTGAGCACAAAACTGTGTTCAATTGAAGACATTTTAACATTTGTCACATTTTATGTATTTTTTTTAAAAATACATGTTTATGTTAACATTTTAACATAAACATAAAATATGTTTGAATGTAGTCAGTCACCTTTTCTGTATCCAAAAGTATGGAAAGCTGATCAAGTTCTTTCTCTTTTTCTTGGAGCTTTATTACAAGATGCTGTACAAAGAAAAACAAAAATAGATATTTTAAAAGCACGATCAACCCTTAAAAACTAAAACATTGTCTTTATAACAATACTGAACTGTTGCGCAAAGGATAGTATACATATTGTAACACACCATGTGGGTAAATATTGCAATCATAACTTAGAATTTCAGGGAAATCTCCTCAATCAATACATTTCAGAATAGTACATTTTGCCAAATTTCACGCATCATAACCGACCGCATTCTCTGCCTCTGCATCAGTCAGCCTCTTCAACAGCGAGTCCTTCTGCTCTGCCAGTCGCATCGACTCCAGCTGTCCAAAACATATGTTGACTGACCACAACCAACTTCCCACAAAGGCATTTCAAACAACATCAACAGTTACGCTGCTCGACATTGTATTTTCTTCCAGAGTTATGGGGCCCTCTGACACATTATCTACTTAAATTGAGACTGAAAAAAGTGTGGAATTGCTAGAGGAATAGAAATAAGTCGGTTACATTTATCTATTATTGTTTATCAGTGGTACTAAAATGCATAAGTAGTGCCCCCTTATTTCCTAGAGTACACTATCAAACATGTACATACTATAGAATGGAATTGCCAGACCTCTACATTACAAAAATCTATACAAATCCTTTCTGGAAGATACATCTACAACTTTGAATAATTTATCAATGGATCGATGAATCGTTATACTGGATCGCATATCAAGGTTCATGAAAACCTTGCCCTGTGCCTTAAGTCTTGATGTTTACCTGCAGAGGGAAACTGGATTATGGTAATGAACATCTTTGAAGAATTTGCATATTTGTCGTATACTTGTTTTATGGCAGTTTCTACTAAATGTCTGCACTAAAGTTCAGATATTTACATACATTAAATACATATACATGTCTATTAAAAAAATGAACGTTTGGTGTTTAGAGAGGGAATCCATTCTAAGTGAAGGATTACCCCAATGTATCTGAATTGGGGCTAACCAACGATTTGCGTGACCAATTATCACGGTGCCGTTTTTGAAAACCAACCAGTGTATCCCCTGTTAACCCTATATTTTCTGGAGGCATCATGAGAACGATTGCAAACCAAATGGACAAGTGGTGCTGTGGTTCGGGCCCTCCTGATAGGCCGTCCTTATGGTGCTGAGCAGAGAGCCTACCTGGCTACCGTGCTGATCCCGGAGCAGCTGGCGGAGGGTGTGGTTGGTGGCCTCAAAGGTCCCCAGCTTCTGCAGGAGAAGGTCCTTCTCACGGGCTAACATGGTCGACTCCGAGCCCGAAAGCCTCCTCCCCTTCTGCACACAGCAGACGACAAGGACGATTTACACAGGTGTAAAGCCCGTTATTCACTTTGATACACGAATGGACAAAACAGTCAATACGCAAGGAGGAGAGATGATGATTGTGACATTTTTTCAATAAGTGCAACATTTGCATAGACAGTATCACACATTTTGAAAAGATAGTTGCTATAGTAACAGGTATTTTAGCTGTCTGGAAAGGAATATTTGTAAGGAATATTATACATTTTAAATATATAGAGGTGTACGGTACATGTCTGACTGCCGGAGGGACATCCAACACATCGAGTCATGCTGTTCAGCTTTTAATATAAAAAGTGACTTTCTATCTGCTGCGGAATTAAACCTTTTTTTAATAAACTTGAAACCTGATCTTAGCATAACTTAATATTTAAGGTTCTATTTCAATCTGACAATACTTTTTTCCCGATAATAAAATAGGGATAAAACAATGGTCAAAGTCATGTTCTTATACTGAAGAATGACCAAGGCCTATCATTTTACAGATTCTGGAAGGAGTAACTATTAAAAAACATTCAATATAACACAGAATAAAATCTTTGTTTGAGTTTTTCTTCTCATGTCCCACTTCTGTGTTGATTAAAACGGTTCCAACTTTCCAATTACCTGAAGTTTCACACATCCAGACAAATCTGTAACAACCCCAACCCTCCCGTTTCCGTGGATACTCACACTCCCGGAACAACCTCCCAGCTCGGCGACAGACTCTCGGAGGGCGGACACCTGCTGTGCCACGGCGTTCCCGTCCCCCTCGGCCTCCAGGAGTTTCTGCAGGAGTGCGTCTCGGTCCTGGTGGGCATCGGGGTCCCTGTCCAACCTGCAGGGGGACGGCGGCGGTGGAGCATGAGGTTTATGATTCTATGAACATCATTATCGTACCAACAGCGATGTATTGTTTCACTTTCTTATGACAAATGTACTTATTGTAAGTGTAAATGTAAGCATGAACTCCGGAATTCAAACCCCTGTGTCAAGGTTGAAGAATAACCTCAGGATGCACTAGAAGTCATTTTAATCATTCAAGTAATTCATATCAGAAATACTTATCTGAATAATGATAATAATAAAAGGTGAATAAAATACAATTAAATAAATACTTTGGTCTCACACTTGAGCATTTGTTACACACAATTGTAAATAAACCCTTGAATGAACTTTAGCGTTGGCCTCTTGCTTCCTCACTGAGAAGACGTTGTCATTTAACATCAGTTTCAACATTGAGCCATTGTTGAAACTGCTGGTACAGACAGGCTGTCGCAGGCTTATTTTGGCAATATAGCCTTATCCCAATGAGTGTCTCTTGTGAGCTGACATGTCATCGTTTTTTTGTAGTGGTGCTGCTACTCCCATCATTTTAATTGTTATTGCTTGTTTTCTTACACCTCCTTGTTGTTAAATGTAGCTGTTGATTGACTTTTGGCTGTTCTTGTTTTTTATAAGCAGTTTGCATGCTTGGGTGTGAGAGTGTGAGTGAGAGATGAGAGAGAGTGGGTGTGTGCTTCTGTTTGTGTCCGTGCGTGTGTAACACTTGAGGGGGGGGGGGGGGGGGGGTGTACCACAACTATGAACAAGAACAAATTAGGAATAATATGAATAATATATATATTGTTTTCTAGATCCCAGTGTCTCAGCATTCATATTTACACATTTAGTCAATTACTCCTAATTCATAATTTTCTTATAATTATTTATGCTTACACATATTTTGCTCTAATGACCCAATTTTTCCCTCCGGGGATCAACAATGTATTTCTGATTCCAGTAGATCACTGGCGTCCATGTACCCAGCGTACCTTCTGGCGCCCTCCCCCATGATGAGCTCCATGGAGCGGCGGAGGCGTGAGTTCTCGCTCTCCGTGATCTCCAGCTCCTTGGCCACCTCGGCCAGCTCCTCCTCCTGCTCGGCGATGACCCGCTGGGAGACGCTCAGCTCCTGCTCCTTCTTCCGCAGCTCCACCTATGGGCCACACACCGACACACGCCGACACACAAGTAGGATTGGCTTTTGAGATGCAATATAAGTGTGAACATCGTGAACATCGTAAACATCGTTTTGTGGTGCCTGTTTGACTTTTTATTAATACCCTTTGTTGTTTTTTTGCTAAAAACTAAACAGTGGCTTGTTTTTTTAAAACATTTAATGAAATGGGTGAACAAAATTACATTTAAGGATGCACATTATAGTGTAATAAACATTAAATAAGATCATTCTAGGTCAAAGTGGAAACTTGAAGTACTGACCTCACTTTTCAAGGAGCCGACCTCCGTCATCAAACTGTCAATCTTCTGCTCGTATTGACTGATTCGTCCATGAAGCACCTCTTCTTCCTCAGATGACAGATCAGCCAATCTTAGCCCAGTAGAGTGCGAGGGCTCGGGTTCAGGGAGGGGAGGGATCTCCAGGCGATGACTGGGGCCCTGCAGCAAAACTCATCTTTACTCATCATGCATCACAACAAGTAGTACGTCCGCTTCAGCCCTGAGCCAGATCATTCAAAAATCTCTGAATAGTGTGATTGGATAAGGAAATATTTTGCTTTGATACGAAAATAAACATTTAACATTTACGCTAGAAAGCGCAATGTTAAAAGTTGTGCCATTGTTGCCTGTATCATTTTATTATACAGTTATGACTATCTAATTAGAGCATTTCTGTAAAGATTTCTAAATGTATTTTTTAAATAGACAACCGTGGCATCAAAATTGACAAAATGTCAATTATTTTAAATATTTTGTTCACAACATAGACCACAGAACATTTAGTAATCATCAATTATCAATACACACATTAAATCCAAATCCACATTGAACTCAAATCCAGAAAGTGGGGATGGATCGGTCAAAGAAGGATCCGAGGAGTATAGCAAGAAAAGCTCAGTCTGGACTATAATCCCCCCATGCTTGATGAACTGACCAAGACTGGGACCACCTGGCAAGAAGCAAAGTCCATTGCGCTGAGGAAAGTGAGGCGGAGATCCATTGTGGATGCCCTAGGCTCCCAAGGGGGCCAAAAGGATTTAGAAGAATACACATTACCTCCCATTTGTATGTTGAATCCCTTGTGCAAGACCTTCCTGGTGGTATCCATGGAACCCGCGTTTTTGCCTTAGCCGCTGGATGTAGGTTTCCTTTAGGGTCATTTTTTGTCTTTCCCTTTTGAAAACAAAGATTGTGCCATCACTTCAATACATACATATAAAGACAGAGACAGAGAGAGTAAATGTGTCCAGGCTCTAACCTGTGGGCTCCGGATGGGACTTGGTCTTTGGGTGCTTTTCACATGGACATGTACTGGTGTGCTTTCATTGATATGTACATGAAGGGGTGGTGAACTTGAAAAGGTCCTCATTGTTTTTTTCTAAGTATGTTTAAAAAGGGGGAAAGACACCGTCAAAAAAGTATTTTTTTCTCCCACACATTAATCAACAATTAAATGTGAACTAACTGTATTATTTAATTCCTGAATTCAAACTCTTAATTTTCGAATGGACAAGCTGCTGCAATGCACTTAGTTATTTCCTTCATACATATTATATTAGAACCACAATCTGGCAACATCTGTCAAAATGTATGCCTATGTATCAGGTTACTTGGAATGTCAGCAATAGATAGAGAATAAGAGCTATACAGATATAGATTCAAATTTAGACCTTGTAGGTCACTAAAGATTGAGGAAGAAACAATGCAAAAACATATGACCCTCATTGGTTATGAAAATAATAAACACAGCCTAAAATAAGGGAGTTACTCGACTAATTAATGAATTGCCAATTAATTAGTCGACGGCTGTCAACTGTTGGACAAGGAAAAGTGCAAATGCAAGGTTGAGCAAGGTTATCAAGTAGCATAATACTAACCATTAGTTAGCACCAATTTAGCCAAAAACAGCTAGCCACTCGTGACAGTCATGCAGCTACTCTCGTAAACCTCCTGTATAGAAGTAAAAAGTAGATCGCCCTTACCATATGGAACACAATTATACACCAAAGGTAAAAAGCAATGGAAAATCAGCATCACAATATTGGTTTAGCGGCATGCAATGTTAAAATCCACCAGTGTTGCTCAGAAAACTTAAACAGGAAGAGAAGCGTCTACTGACTTTCGAAGCGTCATGTCAACGCGCTGCCATTGGTCTATTTAAAACATTTGACCACATAGCAGGCCAGCTATTGGAGGAGGAGCGCTCATGTACCATAGCAACGCGGTCACCATGGTAGTAAAACGTAACAAAAAGACCATTCATTACTACGGAAACGGAGGGACGCCAAACGATATAGAAGGATTATTTATTTTTTTACCATTATAAAAAAAACATAATATTACAACTACATTGTAGCTAAACTATTGAATAAACTAAACGTTGACAAGTTGTTCCTACTACCGACATACCCGTTGCATTTTATATATATTCTTAATAGTAATGTGTTACCCTCAATTTATATTCTGGGTATGAGGGCTCAACCTTCATGAAAAATGCTTCACCACAGACAACAGAAAAGTAAGGAAACTCCAATGCCAAACAACCGCTTTTATTAGCTTCATCTGGGATGGCAGATAAAACATCAGTTACAATAATTGATTTCAATTATTGGAATGGAAAAGTGAGAATACACCAGTCTTTGGCACTTTCTATTCTAAACAAACATGCTTTTTTGTACGGATATCGCTTTTTTTGTTTGAAATATTGAAAACACGATAGACAGTATGACACCGACTATGAAAATCACACCAGCAAGCAGGTCAAACAATTTGCTATAAGGTGGATTACCCATCTTTTAAATAATTTGTACAAGTATAAAAAGGTAAAAATGGTCCCAAATGTCTGAGAGAGACAAAATAGGATTGAACAGCTGGCAGTTTTTTTTTTTCTTCATTTATTTGTGTCTGATGTATTTAAAATAGGCTTTGTTGACATGCTCTTAATCAAGGTGTGTCCATTACTTTAAGCATTGGATGTTGTGCTTGAGTCTATACAGAATCACATTATATCATGTGTTCCGTGGTGCAAGTCATGAAGGGAAACAACGTGTGGGGCATATACACAAACGGTGATCCCATCCCTAAAACTAAATGAGTTGCAAAGCGTCGCATCTTCCTCGATAGATAAGACAGTTTAGTTATAATGCATTTGCCATTTGTTTTCAAACAATTCATATTTTAGATATTTTAAAGGGAATGTACTTTTTTTTGGAATTCTATACAGTCTCTCAACCCTTTTTTCCAAGTGAAACTACACATGCTTACACTGATATACACAGAACATTATTCTCATGGGGTTTTCACCTCGCTGTTTAGTTACAAATGAACAACCAGTGAGTAGTGAAGCTTCGATTGACCAGTCATCAGTTGGTCACATTGTCGTTACTTAAAATGCTAATTATAACTGCTTATCAATGCCATTGTTTTTATGGCAAGATTTCTGTCACCATCATAGATGCCCAAACACATGATTGGCACAACATAACAAAAAGGGCAGAACGTAACCTTTTCAGGCCAACAGATAACATTTACAAAATGCAATAGACAGAGAATTTACATTGATATGCCTCATGCAATCTTTAACTGTTAAACCTTGGGTAAAAGCCATCCTATCATACATTATGAGCAAAAAGTAAAAGGCTTACCATTAGATTGTTCATGATCCACAATCAAAGACAAAGGAACAATAGCAAAGCATAAAAAGCACCAGATGAATCACCTCTAGATTCCATCCTACATATATCTGCAACTGCAAAGAAAACGCAAGGCAATGGCAACGGTCAGAGTGAAAAAATAAAATGGTACACAATTAATCCCCATTAGACATGTCAACAAGTTGAAAAGAAAATACAGGTAAGTCGTTAACTCCTCACAGCCTGAGCACCCCTGCCAACATTGTTTAAAGGTCCCATGACATGCCACCAGGTGTGGCATGTCACACCTGGTGTGACATATCTGGCTCTTATGACATCACAAGTGGGCGTGTACACCTAGCTGTATGACGGATAGATGAGCAACGTTTGCTACAGTCCACTGGGTAGGCTGTTAGACTGATCTATCCGTCACACGGCTAAGTGGACACGGCCACTTGTGATGTCAGAAGAACCAGATTTTCAAAACGGCTTGTAACCGATCACACTCACACCTTAAGAGCACGACGTACAACCGACGCAAGAAGATATCGCTAGCAGATATCCCTTGAATTTCACCTGTCACTTCCTCGGTTCGTTTTTTTAACGTAACCAAAAAACCTTTTTTTTCCACATACGGATGAGAGGAACAAAAATAAATTGACCCGGATTATTCAAGATAGTCTTTGAAATCCCGTGATGACCTCACACGTCCCTTTGGGCCGAGAAGATCATTCGTGTGAGAGTCGGCATGGAGGCCCAGAGCATGGGTCCATTTTCTCTTCGTTAACCCCCCCGACAGCACAACAAACAAGAGAATAATAATAATAATAAGATCATAACTCCATAGAGTAAAGTGCGAGGCTACGATATCATAATCAGAATAACATTTGTAAACACAGAGAAAAAAAACAAACGTGGAAGTCGATATTAAAAATGTTACCGTTTAACTAGTATAATATGTCGGTCATTAAAGACCAGTTTTCCCTCATCAGTTCTGGAATAGAGGAAACGTGGTCTATATTTTTTTGGAATGCTGGAATGTATGAATAGTAGATATATACACCGTATATCGCATAACACCATTGGGCCCTCATCAATGATCGCATTGCCTACTTCTACAAGGCAATTAAATATGATTCCACTTTTTTTTTTTCTTACAGACTCTTCACATTATAAACAAAACACATACGTGCCAAAACAAGGTTTTGCAGAAGCTGTGCAAAATAGGGTAACATTCAATAAATAATACTTTATCGAAACACTAAACTAAAATAAACAACAAAAATAACAAATAAACATGTTACTTTAAAAACATTATTTGTAATTAACTCCAAAGCTACTTATTTCGCAATTGTATCAGTTCTTTATTTTGTTGAGGGAAATGCAACTTCGCTGCTTGATTCGTAACCATCACTTTGTACTTCCCAGAATACTTAGTATGGTTCAGATAAATTGACACATTCGAACACAGGTAATCTAGCAGAAAGAATTTGCTAAATCCTTTATATAATATTGACATATGCTACTCTTGTTGGTTTCAACGGCACAGTAACTATTTTGTTTAAGGAGAGGCTTATCAATGGGAATAAATAATAGGAATGTTGCACGAAATAAATCTATAAATATTCAGAGAAATGCCTACGGCAGTTCTATTCAGGGGGCTTTGGTCGGCAGGACCCTTAGCCCGGGAGGGAGGTCGTAATTGATACCTCTTCAAACTAAAAGTCAATATGCTACACTGCATGGAGATCAAAACATTGACAAAATTCTGCTACTCGCGTAACCCTAACTTATTCACCAGAAAAACCGCAAGCAATAGTTAAGGTTACTCTAAACTTGTAAACATTATGTTTCACCACCATTTCAGTGATCCATCTCCTCAGTCGAAGCTCCAAACGGCAAGTCTGTACAATGTCGACTCGGAGCTCAACCTAGTATTGATCGACCCACACTTAGCTCGTTGCTAACCTGCTCGGAAGGCGCGTTAGTGATAGATGAGTACGAAAAGCACCGTTTGTTTCCCTACAGAGTACTGGAGCTGCGACCTTCCTGTCACAGTGTGATGCAACCGTGACAAATAGGAGGTATATACATACACATGCACTGATGAAAAATGTAGTAACAAAATGGGACTTATTCTTCCCCCCCCCCCCCCCCCCCCCACGCCTAGTCCATTTGTCGTTCATAATGGGACCAATCTTCCAGATGATCGTTGAACACAAACTGGAGCTAGAGGACAAGATATAGTTGAGGACCAGATATAGTTTGAAACAAGACATCTGGGTTCTTCTAGCGTATGTTGAGAATATTGCCATACAAACACAGCAGAACCTAATAGTAGAAAATTATAGTTTGAACTAAGTATCTGCTTTAACCGGGGGGGGGGGCACCTTTTTGTTAACATCTTACAGTATTCACATACTTAAGGGGTTTAAGACCATCAAAGCTCAGTGTATACACACTATTTTAAACACCATCAGATCTAGTTTCACTGAGACGTGGCGACGCCTTCAAAACAAACGGATGCCCAACGTAAAGCTGTGATTGGCCGATTGGTTTGATGTAAAGAAAATGGTGGAGGGGGGGGGGGGGGGGTGGGGGGGTTATACTTGTGTCAATCTGCCCTGGCGGGGTAGATCTGAGTCTAGTAGCCCTCTAGTGAGTCATCCCAGAACAAGTTCTGCACGTCCAGCATGGCGGCGAGCTCCAGGATGTGCTTCTGCAGGACGCTGCTCTCCACCGTGTCCTGCTTGGGGAGCTCCGGGTAGGACTCTGGGAAGCTCTGGGTCTCCTACCAAGCAGCGCAGGACACACACACACACACACACACACACACACACACACACACACACACACACACACACACACACACACACACACACACACACACACACACACACACACACACACACACACACACACACACACACACACACACACACACACACAATATGGAGGCAGTGTTAGAGACCATTGGGCAGATAATCTTGTAGGGATTTTTGTTTGTTCAAAACAAAGAAAAACACAAATGAATCAATGTACAGTGAGGGGCACGATTCTGCCTTTTGGGCGAGTGGCCTGATATGTATCACACATATTTAATAAAAAAAAATCGATTCAAGTTAAAAAAAAGTTCAATTTATTGTCAAGAAATGACAAATGACAAACCAAAGTGTATATAGTCATTTTAGAGGAGGACAAAATTACGGCTGCACGTTCCATTTCTCTTTTTCTATGCATTTGAATCAAACTGTTTACCTGAGCTTATCCAAGATCAGTTTTGCTCACAGAGTACGTCTCTCAGAAAGTGTAGGGGCAGCCTGCAGACTTACTCTGAAGAGCTTGTGCATCCTGAGTGCGGCGGAGCAGAACACGAAGCGGATGAGGATCAGTCGGAGGAACTCGTCTCCGTAGAACTGTAGAAAGGCTTGGTCTGCCGAGGTCAAAGAGAGGGACGACATGAAATCAAAAGATGGACGTCAACACAGGCTTCAGACTACTGTGTTTCACTTGAGAATGGAGGCTGGATCTTCTCAGGATTGACTTTTTACGTTGTATCAGAGTCCTAACAAGCATATCAATACTTATTTTGCTCGCATAAATTGCGAATATATGAACAGGTTTTGAAAATGAAGTAAAAAATGAGAAATATTTTTCCATTATATTTGAACCTGGACGGCTTTATAAGGAAAAGGGAAGTAAGTGACCTCTGTGCTTAGATAATTGCAAAAATTATCTTATTATTTTGTCCATTTTATCTTCACAATATCGACGGATGCCATTCCCATTGGCTGTTTATAACTAGTTATATATTATTATACATTTGTTCCTGATTGTTTTTGCCTCATCTCACGAGCTCGCACTCCAGTGCGATTCTCCAGCAGGCTGCAGTTCACTTACCGGCCAAACGGGGCCAGTAATGAGAAGGAATTTCTGACTCTTACAAGAGTACATTTAATTGTGATGATTTTGGAAAATATGCAGAACAATAAAACATACCCATTGTCCTCGATCGCGTTATCATCTGACCGATGTCACGGTAGACCTTTCGGAGCAACTCCTGAGCCCGCTCCCATAGGCCACGCCGCACGCTGCTCAAGCCACACACGGAGAAGAACGCCAACAGGGGGCAGTAGAGGAACAGCGTGAATAGACTGCCTCTTTGGGTCTGATCTGAAACAGAACAGTGCCATGGCAACATACAATCAACATACAATCAAAACAACATACAATCAAAACCAGAAACACTCAGGAACCACCAATTCAATTTGGAGCAATGAGGATTACTTTTTTTTTTCGACAAAACATTTCTGACAGGTCATGCTCTGATCTAGGAAAGGAAAACAACGGAATAATCTTAGTGTTTCACCTTGTACACTCTTAGGATACGATGTTGGAGACATTAGACACACCAGAGGCTGGCCAAAGAGGTTGTTGAAGTTCTGGTAGAAAGATTTCATGTACTTTTTTTATAACAATAAACACATAACATTGTTCAGCCTTTACCATCTCACTATTTTCTTGTGTATATTACTTTCCCCCAAAAAACGACTCACCTTAAATGCTGTACTGTTGGTGGAATCCACGATGACAAAAAGAGGCTTCCGGGTGAAAGGGAACAGGTCTCCAGGATGAAGGCTGATGAAGAGAAGCAGAGAAAAGACACTCCAGTATCATACACTCATACCCCACAGTACATTCAGGGGTAAAGTCATGATACTGCAACACAGTGACCGGTCTGCATTGTCAATAAAGCTGAATAAAAGCTGGAAACTCTGTGGTACTTTTGAATTCAATAAAGTATTCTGTGGCACTTTATTTCCAGGTACACCTCGCCTTGTTTGTCCTAAACAAACTTTAGTGGCAATCTTCGCAATACAGCAGACTTTTTAAAAAACATCAACACATGGATACATCAAATCAGACATCCAATTGCATTATTTGTCATCGAATCAACAAATAAATAATGAAGCAAATTATCAATATATAGGAACTACTTTACTTGCATCACATTTGTATATTTTCCAATCGTGTCACTGAGACCTAAGTCAGGATTATGCATTGAAACCCAAGAGGTTCCACGGCACACTTAGAATGGCTCAGAGCCCACCAGGGCCATGCAGCCACAATGGTTGGGAACCACTGCTTCATAGACCCAAGCACAGAGGAGTCATCGGAGACTGTCAAGGCCATTGGATGCGTACAATGACGTACACAATGACGTACACTGACATTTGACGTCAATTGAAACACATTGACATACACTGATGTACATCCAAATACATTGACGTTCACGGACACACACGGACGACGTCGGGAGATGACAGCTGGAGGCAGTGTCGCAGAGCCAGCCTTCCCACACGGAAAGTCTGGGACACAGCTTTGGCCAAAGGCTTAGTTATGGTTGTACGTCGACGCACCGCAAGGGGGTTTACGGACCCCTTACGTCCTTGTGGACCCTCTATGCGTTCACTGCAAGGGCCTGGCCTGCGCCTCCCAAAAATGTTAACCGTGCGTCGAGACGCAGCAGCAAGGAATGTGATTGGTCGGCTAACGTAAACCCGACGCAGAACCATAACAGGTTCACGACTGCATCGAAGCGACTGCGTGGTCAGTGCGTTGCGTCAACGTGGAACCATAACTCTTCCTTAACTGTCTCTCTACTGTGCAGGTTTGATGGACTGGTGATGACAAATAGGCAGCCTCCTCCATCGTGTGCAAGTGGCAGCAGATGGTGGGCGTGGTGGCGTGCTGAAGCGATCCAATCGACCACACCAGACGGAGTATTAAAGCTCTGAATGTTCTAAGACGGCGCGGAAGCCCACTGCTTTTGCTGCTCAAGCCCATTCCTGTTTGAGGTGCAACATGAGGCGCTGTTGTCCAGTGCTGGTCTCGCACACAAACGCTCAACGCAAACTTGTTGTTCACACATGCAATGTGTTCGACCCATTGTACCAAAGAACAGCGTGGTAGGTCAGTGCCAGTTCAGCCCATAATGACTGCTCCTAGGCTCTCTCTAGCGTGACTCAGTACTAAAACACGTACCAGTGCATTTCTTTCTGGGCCTGACTTTTCTTCTGCGCCGTCTCCCCGTTCACAACGTCTCGGTTCGTATTGGTCAGAACTCCTCCGAAATCATACGGACCTGTTCAAAGGTTCAGAAGATGAACTCGCCACATCAATCACATGAAACAGCAACAAACTAAACAGGTTCAACCATATGTATCTGTGTTTCGATTGGAATAGTCAAATAAGTAAAATTACTGTTCTTAAATATGATCAACTTTTATGTAGTATTTATGGAAGGATAATTTGGTTACTGAATGCTATTGGGGAAAAAAGAGCAAACTATCAATTATATTTTAGATGTCATTGTAGATCTAATGTAAGGAATCAATAACAACGAACAAAATGAAAGTGAATTGACCTTCATAATCTGACCGGCCAACTGGGAAGACTCCAGTAGCAGACAGGTACACCAGCAGAACGCTGTTTGCAGGCAGTTCCTAGAAGACATGTTCAGAACACATTTACCATTATTTATTTAGTCGTTTGGCAGATTATTAACATCCAAAGTGCTTAAAGGGTGCCTGTATGAGTTGCAATGCTGGTGAAAACCAAATCAACAAATCACATCCCTTCATTAAAACACTCGGCCAGAATATATTTGGAATGATTTTGAATAATAATATATTGTTAAAAGCAAACAACGTCATATAATTCAGGCATGCCGTTAATATATGAATCTGTTTCAGCACAAAATAATCCTTTCGATTGGTAATATGTAACGTAGAGAAGGAATACGAATGTAGAAATGGGCTCTGTAGACAATATTCCTGTCCTCAGATGAAGTCCTCTATAAATAAAATAAGGGTTTGAGGTCTCTTTTATTTATGCATGACATAAAAAGGGTACTGACCTTAAAAGAGGCAGACAAGAAGGTAAAAAGCTGGCTGAAGGTTGGCTTGTATAGAAGATACTTATGAGGGTTCTCTCGTTTCGCTGGCTTCTCATTTGGCTCCTAAAATCAAAACATGCCACGGATGTTATTGTTAATGAAGTGGGGTACAGTTTTAGTTCCACTGTGAATAATAGTCACAAGTAAACGATAACATTGTCAAAGAGTGCTCGAATTCTTTCCCAATGTGGAGAATTTCGGATCTAAACGTGGCTGAATTTGACCAGTTCCACATGGTTGTAGACTAATACAACAGACATTTCCCTCACCAGAGGGCCTGCTTTAGAAGTCTGCGTGGCCAGGTTCACTGGCTCCCTCTCCAGAGCTTGGAGCATGCGGAACATGTCGATGGTCAACTCACTGAACTTCACCTACACACACACACACACACACACACACACACACACACACACACACACACACACACACACACACACACACACACACACACACACACACACACACACACACACACACACACACACACACACACACACACACACACACACGTCACAAAACAAAAGACAGAAGTTTAACTGACATGGTCGAAAACACTTATTGGCGGAATGAATACAGGATTTAAATATGCTGCACAAACTAAAAATAACAACTCGTAATCGGTTCATCTTAATGTAACATAAAAAAATGGTATGAATACTTGAACTTTATGAAAATGCATCGTTAACTTTAATTCAAATATTGAACATATAGGTATATGATTTAACAGTGATTGCCTCGACTCGATCTATCCAAACAAATATCTTCACCCAATCGATATCCACAAACAGAACATGAGAATACCAACTCATACAGCAGAGCAGTACAGGGGAAGCAAATCACCAGTGTCAGCTCAACTAACGGCTGTAGTGATGCAACAGGAAGACACCTTGCGGTTGGGGGAACACCTCGATAGCTCATGCTAAGCCTAGCACTCTCCCTGTGCCCGCGTGTGTGTGTGTGATGGAAATGTCCATTCAAAGCGAGTGCATCAAAACCTGGTTGTTACTGTTGCCGATGATCAGAGCGTCTGCCAGGACCAACTGCCCCACCACCATGCCTTGTTCCAGCGGGGGCACGCACCCCTCCTGGAGCCGGTTGCTATGGACCACCACCACGTTGTTGTCATTGACGACCATCACGGGATCCGCCTGGCAACCGCACACAAAGAAGAGACAAAGGTATATCAATGTTGCATCAATGGATGAAGATGTTATCCTTTGAATCAGGTAGTATAGGCTGAACACTGAAGTCACTTGGACACTTGATGTCTATGATGGTTTGATTGTATCATTGTACTGGTAGTTAGAATAATGACTATGGAGATGGGTAAAGACTATTCCAAGTCTGTCATGTTATGGCCCGGTTCCAGGAAACAGTTGGACTAACTCACTCCTATCCTGACCTTACATATCTTGCCCCTGTTGATAATGTTTACATTTATGTGAGTTACGTGAAAGTGGCCGGTTTCAAAACCAAAACACACCTCGTGGATCACGGAAGCCAACATTTCAACCATTAGATATATTGTTTCTTTCATTCCTAGTTCTATTACTCTCTTCAACCCAATAGCCAGCCATACATCTCTTCTATTTCTATCATTTGCTGCTGTAAGACCCGGATATCCCTCACGGGATGAACAAAGTTGAAGACCTCTAGACTAGAGGTCACATCGTGTCCCTGCACATTATCTTGGTTATTTTTCACATATATAGTCTGCTTGTCCCAGAACTTCTAGAACTGCAATGCTTGAACTTTTATGGAACTTCATGAAACCCTCAGCTCATAACACCAGCTGCTGCCAGAGGTACATGAGGAGGACAATGAGGAACGTTGTCCGTTATACATGGGAGGTGCCAAGAGGGTAAAAGCTTTTAGTGTCAGGTTGGAACATCAACAGCGGTATAGTTTGGGCCACACGCATAAATGTTTGAGGGAGAGTTTGAATTTTGTTTAGGTCACGTGACCTCTTATAGCAATGCAATTCTTGTCGTCATGGTGACCAGAACCAGAACCCTAAACGCAAATCTCAACCGGCTAAATCTCTGCCAAATAATATCCGGACATACCCATCTTGATAAAATCTGAGACATGCCAGATTCTTCTTCTCTTCGTGTCTTTGAAGCTGGTTGGTTATATGACCGTTTCTCATTTCATCATGCCAGATGACCAGCTGTAGCTACTCGAGTGTTGGCCTTAACGACGGACTTACCTCCACGAAAGCTGCCACCTCTTGTAAAACCAAGTTCCATTCCAACTGGTCCTCCGTGTTGAACCTCTGCGTGTAATCCTCGATCTCCTCAGACAGCTCCTGCAGGCAGAGACAGGTGCAAAGGGCAGGTCCGATGCACACACGTCAACGGAACAGTACACACAGTACCAACCATTGGTGTGGGTTTTAAACATCGAAATATCGTCCAAGAACCATAAGTCTTCGGTCACAGCTAGAGTTACAGATAGACTGGTGGTTGTCAATACATCTAGGTTTACATCAAAGGTCATTGTGGCATGGGGCTCAGGAGGTAGATCGGATTGGCTGGTAACCGGAAGGTTGCCAGTGTCGAGGTGTCCCTGAGCAAGACACCTCACCCTAACTGCTCCTGACGAGATGGCTGTCGCCTTGCATGGCTGACACTGCCGTCGTTGTGTAATTGTGCATGAATTGGTTAATGTTAGGCCATATTGTAAAGTGCCTTGAGTATCCACTGGATAGAAAAGCGCTGTATAAATGCAATAGGTGATAAGTGGAGTGGGTTGTCATAGTAACAGTTGGGTTCAACGTCACACCACGCAGTAGAATGAAGACATTTCCTCCGTACCTTGACCAACACTTTCACCAGGTCCATCTTGTTCAGCAGTAAACACACGACGATGTATCGGGCATAATACCGGAGCTTCTTCACAACCAATTCTGGCCTAACAAATGAGAAAGAAAAATTGAACAATCATGCAAATTCATACATAATCATGTATGACATAAACTCTACTTTTGCCCAATACTATTATCAATACATGTATTCCTTCATTTTATTGGCTTTTATCTTTTACAGAGATGTTAACAGAGTACCAAAAGTGTCCTAATAGTGCTTGGCTAAATATTTGGGTATTCTCTTGCAACAAGTGGTCTCCCACCTGTATGGGAATGTGTCACACACAGTTTGACTGTTCAAGACCTTCTACCTGCTACTTGAAGGCGATGACTCACACACACTCACACTCAAACTCGCTCACAACGTCTAACTGATCACTGTTTTGATTGTTTGTTTTTTTTGTTGTTTTTTTTGTTTGTTTTTTTCTTATTGCTTATGTTAATTAATTAATTTATTTATTTTTTTCCACAATGTCTTGTTTTTTTAAAAAATGTATGATGACTATATGCTCTGTAAGGTGACCTTGGGTGCCTTGAAAGGCGCCTCTAAATGAAATGTATTATTATTATTACAACGTCAAGCACTAGAAAGTGTGGCCGCTGGCTGGCTGGCATAACTATGGTTTCCTCCCTCCCAGCAGTGGTGTATTGTCTACTTTATCGTAGTCCAGAATAGTCTCCTGCTGACGTTATGAATAATCTAATAATGAATAGAGTGAACCCAACCAGGGCTTGATATAAAAAAGGATGACATTGAGAGCTCTGCTCTTCGTGTTTTTACCGCAGCATTGTTGATATTTGATCCTGATTGGTTCATTATGTTACATGGATTTGCATTATTTTACAATAACAGGACACTTTTGCCTTTTAACAGTTCAATGTAAATGTTCAATGTTCAATAAATGTTCTAGTAATCCAACATTAGCTAATGGTCAAAATATAACTATTGCCAAGGTATTGATCTGGACAGCTAAATAAAATGCTCAATAATATTAAACGATCAAAACCCGACAGTATTAGAGATGAAAGTGTCTAATAATATCTATTCACAGTTTGTCAAATGTTCCATCAAACACACACCTGTGACCATATAACAACTCATTTTAATTATTAAGGCACCGCCAATCAAAGTGCTAGCCTGTGTTGCTTGGCAACCATTTTTCCGTCTTGAAGAACTATATTGCGTGGCGGAAGAACGATGTTTTGTATTCAATAGTTTATCGCGTATAATGTTGCTGAGTGGTAGGTAGTCTATAGTTTTAGCAACCATTTTATAAAAGCATTAGGACACAGAAAAGTACAGTGTCTGTCTTCTTGTGACTTATTGCTTAAGTAATGCAATGTGTTTACTGCACAAGTACAACATTTAAAATCTGCTTTGGAATTCTTACTTAGAACAAATTTATCACAGATTCATACAATTCTATAATGATGGGCCCAAACATGTTCATGGAGAATCCTGTGATCTCAATGTGGTCAGTGACACCTCAAGTCATTAGTGACAACTGTGATGACAACTCAAGTCATTAGGCAGCCTGTGAGTAACGCCAGGGGAAGCAGATGCCATTTGAATCAGACAGGCTGCTGGTGCAGTCTCACTTCAACACAGTACTTTGACTGTGGCTGTGCATGCATGACAACTTGGTTGTTGGTGTAGGAGCCCTGAGAGCTCAATGCACTGCAACTTAATAAAGCACTAGAAAATAGATAAAACACAAGGAATTGGGACCGCACAGGACATTACAGAAACACACCGCCAAATGCACCCAACAACAACAGAAGTGGTACCAAGTGTAGCAGTGAATTTGCAGTAAGTCCAAAAATGCTGCGCGTGTGGGGTCAAATTGAAGAAGATGCTTTCTTAATTTGCTAATGGTTTGTGTATTGGCATGTGTATTCTTAAGTTGCAGTGTGTTGAGCTCTCAGGGCCATCATAGTGTTGGTATGTGGAAATAACCACATACATATTGGAGTTAATTTTATCCATGCATATGTTTCAATTGGTAAAATAAATAAATCCCACTGAATTTCGGTTTGCACTTTGTGTACACGTGTTGAACTTACCGGTCTTCCTTGTTGACCTGAAAGTAATAGGAACGCTGGCGGATGGCGGAGTAGAAGGAGAACGCCTCATTCAGGTAACTGGTTTCTGAGGTACGAAGGCTGCCAAGCAAGATTGGAGAGAGAGAAATGCTTGCTTTTATTTATGGAATGGTTGGTTTCTAATTCACAAGTGCATCAAAAATATCTGACAGCAAACCGTCTGGACTGATATTAGTCTTATTATGTCATCCCAAATAAGTCTGATTTTGTTAGAAATACCGAGAAAAACGCAAAAAGGTATTTTGGTACATTAGATATTTTCAGACAGAAGCTTATGAAAATAAACAAAAAAAACAGTAGCTAACTCTTTATTCCCCTATAGTGTTCCATTGCAAAGGACCGTTTTTAGATTTAAGAGTTTCTCTACATCTACAATTACTATTTGGTAAATGGTTCAATCTAAAAAAGTACTAAATGAGTGGATTAGTGAAGGAACATGAAGAAGAATGAAATTACCAAATTAGTTAGTTCAAGCAAAGAAAAAACAAACTTGCTTTTTAAGGCTGCAATTGCATGCAAATTGTATACAACCAACTTGGGGTTTACTGCCATGTTTAGTCTTGATAGCTCAGGATGCTGGCATGTCTGTTCCCTTGTACAGCACTTCATCTTCACATTATAAAGAGCACCAGATGTCACTGGATAGGGACTTTTGGCGGAGTGGGCTCAAAATCACTGAAAATAAATGTACTGGTGTAGAGACCCGCAGCATTTTTAAAGTGCCGTGAATTAATACTAGTAGTAATAAATATTTGCATTTGTCTTTAGAGATGTACACCTTCTTTGCTGCTTTGTGAAAATCACACTGTTTTAAGACGGTCAACACAGGTTAATAAATAATTCAACATATCAGATTCCTTACTAGTAGTGGTAGTACAGCTGGCCGATTTTGGATGCCACCTCCCCAATCTGCCATCTCTTCAAGCCATACCGACTGTCCAGGACCTGCCTGCCCAGAGACCAACAGTAAGGACAAAATAATGAGAATGAGGACATTCAAGTCACCGAAACGCTCGCAAGGTACAGAAAGGCTGAGCTCCCAGGAACCATCGTTACTGGAGAATGTTTTTATCTTTGTCATATAGTTATCTGGAGAATGCAATCCATCTTCATCTACTGGATCACTTGATTGTCTTTAATGATCCGAGTAGGTATACTTTCTATTCTGTTTATTTTCATTGTAGATTAAATGTGATGTTTTAGGTATGCATTGTTATCTGGACACATCTTCTCAATCTTTTGACTTAGTTGGCTTTACTTACTCCTTCAGAATTGTAATCCGGTCCAGAATTTGGATCATTGTGACATATATAGAATAGAAGTAGAGTGGTACAGTGAGTGCATAAACTAAGTCAAATCTCTGAAACCACTCCATGGAAAACTGTCTATTATAAGCAGTGTGCTCATTCTGATGGGTGGGCTGGGCACTGGGGTGGAGTTTAACTGTGTATTCGGTTTTAAACCAGACCCCCTGAGCATGACTTCCGGCATACAATCCCACTTGGAAAGGACTACAGTACAGAACAAAAAATGATGAGTTAATAGTGACCTGTGTTGCTGTTGAAATTTCCACAACTTTGTATACACGTCAAAGGTTCGTCCGAAGTAGGACTGCCATTGTTTGTGGCCGTATTGCGGAAGATCCCTTTGACAAAACAAACAGGATAGGAACATCAAATGACAGAATGCCGCAATTCATTGTGCTATTCAGAATACTGCAAATACAATACCATTGAATATAGAATAGACAGTAACCTATTGAAGTCACCCAGACATATTCAAAGCTCTGACTTATATTCCCTCTGTGTGGCCTTGTATACACAAATCTCTACAAAGTAAGGTCAACAACTCTTAGGTAAAAAAATAACCTTTCATGAAACCTAATTCAAACATTCAGACGGTTCAAACAAATAAAAGCGTTGAACCTGGTCTTTTCTCGTAACTCGAATTCAAAATAAATGTTGATGGTCATTATCTGCATTGTCATTAAATTATCTTGCCCCCCCCCCCATCATGCTAATTAATAGACGCATCCAAAGTAACGCAAGATGCTTTGGGTAAAGCATTAGATAAAGACTGAAATATAACAAAACATGCAATGCAAGATCGACAACTACATTTTGAGGAATATACACATATATATACATATACACACACACACACACACACACACACACACACACACACACACACACACACACACACACACACACACACACACACACACACACACACACACACACACACACACACACACACACACACACACACACACACGCTGATTTTTTTTCTACTAAAAAGAATCTCACTTGATATCAGAGTAACATATTGAAGACTTTCAATGTTTTTTTCCATTGGTTTTTATTGGTGTGGCGCTTTTGCATGGCAGACGAGGATGATGGAAGAAACACCTACCTAAGTCCATTGAAGAGCTGTTTGGACTTGTCCAAAAGATAGCAGAAATCTGTGACCGTCTTCCTTTCACCTAACGGGATATCATCCTCAACCTCAGCTCCAGTCATGACAGTCAATTTTCACACCTGACAAAAAAGAAACATAGGAAACATGAACGACATTGCCTATCCCCATTGCCATGATCGCAATAAAACCGAGGCTTAGCAAGGCTTAGCATGTAGGCATAGGCCTACATGTACACAACATCAACCTAATAGACTTATAGCAACTTCACGTAACAATTATACTCTTATCACATATTTCATATGTTATGTTAACACTTTACAATAAGAGTAAGTTAATTAACATTATCTACATGATCTATCATCAGCATCTTATCTATCCAGCATTAGCATGGAGGTTTGGGTTCACCCTATTGAATATTGAAATGCATACATTTATTTGTTAACATGAACTTACTTAGTAAACATGAACACCATAAGTAAATGATAACTTGACACATAAGTTAACTGCTAATTAACTGTTCGTTTATGCTTATTACCGACATAGCTAATGTTAATTTTATTCCCTTAATGTTAAGTGTTAACCGATTTGATATGAACAAATCCATGTATGCGATAGAAGCTGTGAGGTCATAACGACTTGAGTGCGACAATAAGTGTCTCATACAGAAAGCACAGTGGATTAATGCATTTATTCATCAACCCAATATAGGCAGGGCAGGATGCTAAATTGTTGGTGCCCTAATTAGGCCTAGAAAGTACAGAAAAGAAGACAGTGTGAAGAAACCTGCGTCACATTGTCACCTCTTTTAGGTTGACCTCAGATGCCCTAGATTACAAATTTCACTGTAGCTCTAACTTGCCGTCCGCTCGAATGGATATGCAATCAGGTCAAGAAACCCCATCGTTTCATCTTAAATACCTAGGCACTGGGAACTTCAATAAATGTGGATGGTAATACATGGTAGGACTATTGGAGAGATGCTATATTGGTGAGACCGTTATGATGACGGTGGAGAATTTCACTTTAGTTAATTTTTTCTACAATACAGCATTGTGAACTGGTTAGGAAAACAGTTAAGTTCATAATAAATTATTCTCAAAGTCTCAAATGAAGGATATTAAGTCCTATGTCCGGTACTGATGTTGAATGAATACATCCCTGAGCTTAGAGCAATGAGTCACAGAAAATATAAAAAAAGATATGCGGGTATCAAACACGCACCCTCACACACATCATCGTATTAATTGTGAATGCTACAGCTTCTCATTTACTGTAGATGTTTTATCAGTTTAGGGGTCCTTAGAAATATACCAGAATGCCAACAGTTTACCAGTATAAAGAGGTTTTGCTGTACAATTACATATGCAATCACGTTCAGATTTTAAATAAGTCTTGTTTTTGTTTCTTAATGACTGACTGAATCACGTCATCAAATATCATTGCAAAGGACATGTTACACATCACGTTACCCCCAATGATGCTCAGATTTTTTTAATAATTAGTATAGATTTCTGAGAAGAGGTCTCTGATACCATAGTTATAGTAACGATGGTTTACATTAGTAGTGAGTGACTAATAGTACCAATAAGGGACGTTGTCCAGTTAGTATAGTTGTGGGCTACGTCCTTTCATTATTCATTCATCTTTTCGGTCTATGTGAATGCTGAGCCGATTTTTACACACTTTGTGCAAAACGCGTTTTTCCGAATAGCTAAATATTTTCCGACTCATTATACAAAGAGTAATACAACAATATCTCTATATTTTCGTTTTGATTTGAATAACAATGGATTTTGCCAGTGGCTTCATTGCATGACAATGAATGGGATCGTTTGCCCGTGTCTCCATCAGCCTTGCCTATTTCGCGGTAACGTTACATTTGTACTGCAGTGTTCACCAATTAAGCAATACACACAGGATGGAAAAATGAATAAGAGACAGTACTGGCATCCCACTTTCTTTTTGTCTCAGTCACTGAGCTTCGACCGCATCAAAAGCACATACATCTGAAACACAGAAATCAACCTGCAGCAAAGAGAATAAAACGCTGGTCATACATCATTGACCGCACACTAATGGTTATTTTTCATTTAGTTACTAATGGATCTGCAATATTAACCGGGTCTGCTTTTGAAAACCTTACCTCGCTAGCCTGCTAACGTTAACGAACCGAAACGGGTCCTTCTCAGAAAATTGTACAAAAGCTGCGCCGAGCTTTACCGATGGTGTGTAACATTCTTGGAATCCACCCTATGGCTAAACAGTTAACCTTGGTGCATAACGAATTGTCGTAATCCGATAAATGCATATGATTTTTGCCTTATGCAATTATTGTCCTCTGATAATGTCACAGCCGAGACCGCTGCCGCTGAACGACTGTGAGGTGGTCTCCAGTCTCTCCACCGTAGACTGCTCGGCTCTCCACTAGACTCCACGCAAACTGCCCAACTGCTTCCGGGTTGAGTCGTTTTACGCAAGCCAGGCTCGAGCCATTGATAATCGTGACGGGAGGATGGACGGTTGGCTCCATCCCAAATCCATACATTCGGAATTTCCTAAACACGTTTTTTCTTGAAAGCACGTAGCACTGGGCAACGTTTCTTTATATGCTATTATCAATACAAAAATAGACAAATAAATAATAATTAAACTGCCAGACACATATAGCCTAGTTGTATTATATTTCAAATTAAGCTGTAATTGAAGCTGCTTGGTGTCCACTAGAGTTATTCATTAATTATATGCATTATTCGGACGCTTCCCAGAAAAGCGAGATTTTCATGACATAGGCTATGTTTATTTGTACATCGAAACTACAAAAAAAGGGTGAATTATCATAAATATATTATTTTTGACGATTATAGGCTTTACGCCTCTGCTTACCAATACAAAACAGCATAAACCCTCTATACCGTTTTTACAATTTCTGTAGCCTAGTTTGGTAGGTACATGCATGACATTTCACATTCAAGTTTGTTATGACATAAAGCTTAAATTTTAGGGGCTTTTTTTGGGTGCATTTTTCATTTATATGTAGTAGTTATACTAAAGTCGTTGGACTCAAACCAAAAAAGGGACATTTACTAACATAATCCAGCGCCCCCAGAAAAAAAATAATAATTGATGTGGGCCTATATTTGCCTATTTTCAACTAGCCTATAGTTCTATTTCCTCATCTTTAAATTGACCAAAATGATGTATAGTACTTAGTATTAGTATAGTAAATTATAGTATTATATATAGTATTTATAATTATGTGTTTACAACTGGTCAAAATGATGCTGCTCATTATTATAGGATGAAGGAAATGTGTCCCCCCTATACCGACCTTGGCAATGACTCCCCTTAATTACTGAATGGATATACTAACAACCTGTAACAGACTGTAGTTCATATGCTATAATCTAATGGAACCACCTATGGCACGGTGTGGTTGGGATTAGTGTGGAACTCACTTTTTTCACATATTCATAACCTTTCCTAACTTTCAGGTTTGGTGTGATTAGCTATTACAAGCCGTTTTAGAAATCTGTCCACCTATGATGTGATAAGGGGCAGATTTCCAAAACGGCTTGTAATGGCTAATAACACCACACCCTGTGACATGTCATGGGACCTTTAACAGTAATCCCTAACCCTGTTCTATCTCAATTATTTTGGTAATCTGTGCAATCTAATTAGATAAATTGATAATTCATACACTATTGATCTTGGGTTTTACTTGATGTATACTTGAAGAGCAACCTATAAAAAATTATAATTATTTGAAATATTCAGTGCCATCAACTGAATACAGGAGTCCCCAGTTTTATTAAGGAACCGTTTATTACAATTAAAAATGTTTGAATAAAATACGATGCCAAGATATTTGTGCAGTAAACTAAAGCTAACCTTTACCTATGGCACTTTCCAAATGTAATTACAATAAAATGTTGATATAAATAGGCACACAACTGTTTATACAAAGGAACAGGGGATAAAGAGCAGAGGAAACTCCAAAAAATATTGTCTGTACATCTATGATTTATTTTGTGAATAAAATGAATCAAAGTAATATCTGTATATGATTATAGTGACTCAAGTAGAACACATTAAATAAAAGAAAACAACTTTTTGAAGGCATGTTGTCGTAGCTTTGTTTCTTCCTTCCCCCCCCCCCCCCCCACTACTAAAAACATTGTTATTACAGCAATACATTTCCTCCCATTTAAGACACATTTTGTTTAATGCTAAGTTCTTAAAAAGCCACCATCAAATTAAACCAGTAAAATTATGGAGGTCACAAAAACAAGAAACAATTCTTTTTTGCATGTCTGTAAACTGTAAAATAATTTATAACGGGAGTGATTATGTAACTCCAAGTTCAAATTTCCACTTGAATGTTACCAATGTTTGACAAAGAAATTATATTTTTGTTAGCGTATAGCCAATAGATGTTGAGTAATAATTACAAGTACCTTAATAGGGGAGACATTTTATTGTACTGCATCCTGTTTTGTGTTGACCACAGCCTAAAAGAAACCTCAGAAAGATGAACCTGAGGCATTGACCCAATGGCTCCATGAAAGTTATTGAAACTCTGTTGCATATAAATGAATTTGGTTTAAGCTGAATCAAAATAATGTGGTTGGGGCAGAAGTCATGTTTACTTTCAGCAAGAAAAAGAACCCAAAAAAATAAACGCTTTGGAGAATAGAGGATAGAATAGAAATAAATGGTCTCCTAAATTAGAGAAAGTACGGGGTTGTTGTTCGAGGTGGTATGACCCGCTCAGAGTCCGGTACAGCCCGGAAGAGCTTCGGCTCTCGCCTGTTCACGTCCTTAAACACCATGATGGAAGCAATGTTTCCACAGCGGTAGCAGTAGTTTGGTGCGGACCATACCGTGACCAGCTTCTCGTCGAACATGAACTTGTAGCCCTCGTGAACGAGCTGATGTGCGCGGCATATAAGCTTCAGGTTGTTGATGTGAACAAACTGTGGAAGGGAAAGAGGTTGGGACAGCATTTCAGTATGAAGAAATTGTGTTATTTTACCAGACAATGGAACAATTGGTATACGTTGTGTTTGGTTCCTTTATTCATTTCAGTCAAAGAAAGTTATTGGCAATTTCCAACTCTTAATTCTGCAACAAAATCGCGAGCAATTGTTGTTTTTGCTCATTAAATAAGCCCATGTCTGCCTGTTTTTTAAAGCCAAGGTATAATTAATTGAGTATTATTTGTTGTTATGCCTTTTTTTAATGAGGTCAATTTAGGCATTTGATGAAATATATATATTTTTTTTAAAGTTTATATCATATCCGGTATTACGGTTGCATAAAATAAGTGATCTATTCTTCTGAAGCACATCACACAATGTTCTGCGTTTGTATATTGAATACAACAGGATCAACCAAGTCATAACAGACAGCATGTCAACAACAATTTGGTGCAGCAGGTGTACCCTTTTTAAAATAGTTGATTTCAATAAGTGGGGTTGGGCTGTGCATAGCGATGAATGACAGGGAAACAAACTGCACACATTAGTGTCCGATACCAACAAATGGTGCGGCCTTAGGCCTTTACCTCGTTGGTGACCTTGGAGCCAAACAGCCAGCCGGCGCCTCGGGGACTGATGGCCCAGGTGTCCACGTCCTCTGGGTCGGACCAGACCAGGTCGCAGAAGGCCCCCTTATGAGGAATCTCCTGGTTGCGTTCAATAGTGCGGATCTGGTCCAAGGTCTTGATGTCAGGAGACAGGCCACCATGAACGCACAGGATCTGCTCGTCTATCAACTACAGGAAAAAAGGAGTTAGGAGGATTCTTATTTTATTTTATCTACACATAAAAATTGAAACAATTCAACAGAGAGCTATTGTTAACAATTAAATAAATATTTTTTTAGTCAAATATATTAATATAGGTATTTAAGTTAAAGACTGGATTGGGTATTTTTTTTAATGCAATGTGTGTGTCTCGGATCAACTCACAGCTGCCACAGTTAGCATGTCAAACACTTTTGTGCAATATCGCCATGCGTTTGCGTTTCCATATTTTGTTTGGCACTCATCTGAAAATGTAGAACAGAAATTAAAAGGTGACTACAAAAACATTTTAACCCGATAAGAAGTAGCAAACCTTATCAAATGTGAGACCCACCATAAAATCCATACACTTGTGTTATCTGCCTGCTCTCATGGTTCCCCCGGAGAAGAGTGATGCAGTCTGGCCACTTTGCTTTCAAGGCCAGCAGATACGTAAACGTCTCCAAGCTGTAATAGCCTCTGTCCACAAAATCTCCCTTTCAGAGAAAATAAACAGATTCAAATCCACGGACGTTGGAACATTCCACGAGTCTGACAATTGATTGGATGCATCAAAAACAAAAGCCATAAAATGTATCATGCAAATTAAAGTTAGATATGCGAGAGGTATTTGCAAACCATTCTTACTAATCATAATCATAACTGGAGAGATGAAGATCTCAAACACTCACCATGAAAATGTAATTTGTGTCTGGAACTTGTCCTCCAGTCCTGAACAGCTCACAGAGGTCATAAAACTAGTTGTGAAATGAAAAACAATGGATTTATTTGTAGTTAAATCTTTAAAAAATGAATAATAATAATGTACCAATTATTTTGTTTTTATATATGGTTAGCCTTTACATGAGAATATTGCATTAAATGATAGAAAATAAAGGATAAAATGCCATCAACAATGGCTAAATGCTTAAGTGGGAAAACTGGGGGTTAAAATATAAATAAAGAGAAACTATATACTGTATCTCTGTATGCAAGTCAAAAGCTTCATTACCTGGCCATGGATATCACCGCAAACGGTAACAGGCGTAGAAACCGGTTGGACATTAGACTCTTCAAGCAGCAAGTCACATACATAGTCACACAGACGCTGAAAAGCACAACAGGAGAAATTCCTTATGAGTTACACAAATCCACAAACTATTTTTCATGGACAAAGCAGCGGTCCTATAAAATAACAGGAAACAACATTTCTGGAACATTCCATGATGGTTCACTCACTGTTCAATTAAAAACTTATAGTGGGACCAATGCTCCCACCTGTCAAAGTGGGTAGTGCTCTGTATGTATAACAGTAAACAATTCTTCAGTTAGTTTGTGTCACATGAAAGTAACCATATGCTTTCACAATAGTTTAATCCTCTTTGAGTATTTAAAAGACAAGACAAAAGACTCCTTTCTGTAGATCTACTCATGTTAATATACATACTTAATGATAGTATGATTATGAGGTCACACTTAATTGGCAGTTCTTGTTCAAATATGTAATATTTGATTATGAAAAAAAATTAAGCATTTGCTTTATAATGCCTCTGATATTGTTTGTGTTTTAGAATTGTTCTCGCTAACTACAATGACACCAAAGATGCCACTTTCACCAACTAGTTGCCAAGGTGAATGAAGCATAAATTCCAAATAATTCGACAGTTCAACAGAATGTGTGGGGATCAATATCCTCAACCTTTCGGGTTAAACTGTTCCAGCCATTAACGTTGCCGAGCTATGTTTCCATATATTCTCGCTACAAGTTGTGGTCTTCCTCGATTGAACAGACGACATTACATTCACTCATGTGTTCTACCCCGTCAGCTGGGTTTATCCGTATCGACATTGCAACACAGAAGGAAATAGCGATGAGTGCACCGATGCTTGATGATATAACGACAGTCTACACACTAACACGTTCAAGGAATCATCTTCATGTATATAGCTACACTGATTTGAGATTCTAGAGCTCACTATTTAGACTATGTCAAATCACTATACAAGCTGCAATTTGCAAGTATAATGTGAAACTAAACATAATTGATCATTGGTCGGTCTGGAAATGAAGCGGCCTAACAGTTAGCCCTAACGTCCCCTTCTTTGCTAGCTAGCTAATTTCGCCTGCTTCCTCAATATCAACCCCGTCTGTATACCGCCACAATTCAAGTCAATTGTAATTGTTGTAATCCGGGACATACAAGGAAAACTATCCTATTTTTAATCAAATAAAATTACGTTTCTTTAATTGAAGTGCACTACTAACGAGACACTTTAGCTATCTTAAGTTGCTCTGCGATTTCAAATAAAAGGGAGACGTACTGTTGGCAGCCTACTATAACCTGCTTCAGTCACTCACCTTAAGATCATTTTCTGGCAAGTATTTGCAGTGTCTTGCTATTTCTACATACTTATCCAAATCTAGGGGCGCCATAACTATAGCAAATAGCCTATATGTACTTGGTTGCGTTCTAGCGCCCTGATGCTAGTTATTTTTCTTCTTCAGCGCCTGTTCTTCTTTAGGTTTTACTGAAGCGCCATCCGCCATAACGCGGTATACTGCCCCCCGCCGTTGTGTTGCCGTAATGTACTATACAATACAGTTCGTTTACAGTAATGTATGCAAGCCAGTGAAGTCACAAATAAAAGTAAGGATTAATTTAAATTCTTCAAAAATAAATAAATCAAAGCTGTTATTTACAGTCTATGAGAAGGACTCTGTTAAAAGACATCCAAGGACCACCTCCGTTTTAGAGCTTAACAATCCTGAAAGGAGGGTACCTCTTACATATCCCAGTAGTATATAATAGGCCACTGCATTTACGAACTTGATCTAACACGGCAACTAACTGGTGTTAAATTAGTTGCCATAACAATCTTTTGCTTGAAAAACCAATACATACAGGAAGCTTTATAAACACATTGTTCACCTTCATATGCCTGGGAAAGGGTTGAATAAAAGGATTCATTCAATATAAAATAATACAATCTGGGTTTGTGAATTTAGTCCACCTAACAATTTTTTTACAAACACATTTCAAGTAACTTTTTTATTATAAAAAAACCCGACACTACAAAAAATGAGGAAAAGAACGGATAACAGTAACATCAAATACGTTTACATACTGTATGTCAAGTTTAACACAATTAGCTTAAAAGACACAATTGGTTCTGGCCTGATATTTTCTATCAGTTTTACCAACTGAATAAAATACATCAGTCTGCCTACATCTGTCACAAATCAATAGGTTTTTATATAGTATGCATCCACCCTGATTCAGACGCCTCATAACTTGACCAAATTGCAACACAAATAATTTTACATGACCAGTAGTGAGTGAGGCAGGTGTGTATGATTTGGCTAATGAAACTGTAACAGTCAACATAATGCTAAGTAAACGCCACCTAAAAGTGGTCCTAAATTAGATAACCCTTCTATACTGTGCAGACTTCCGTAGCCAAATCAGTAAAAAATAACGAAAAGTAAGATATATTGAACCACCACTGGAATGCCCCTGTGTGTGTGTGTGTGTGTGTGTGTGTGTGTGTGTGTGTGTGTGTGTGTGTGTGTGTGTGTGTGTGTGTGTGTGTGTGTGTGTGTGTGTGTGTGTGTGTGTGTGTGTGTGTGTGTGTGTGTGTGTGTGTGTGTGTGTGTGTGTGTGTGTGTGTGTGTGTGTGTGTGTGTGTTTAGTGTATGTGTATGTGTGTTATATCATACAGGCTGCATCAGCAAACGTGCTGACACTCGACGCCGACATTCATTTATAAACGTCGTGCTTTTCGGGAACGCCCGAATGTCTCATCTTCAGCCGTCCTCAGGTGGATGACCAGGGTGTGTGGTTCAGTGTGTGGAGCGGTCCGTTCAGAGTTAATGCTTTGTTTTGTGTCCATTCGAACCAGGTCCTGTTCCAGGAGAAGCCTGACCATCCTACCAGGATGGCGCCGTGTTGGCCAACCGCCGCATGCGTCTGAAAGGAAAGGTGAACAAACAAGGAAATGCAGAAGGTTTAGCTCAATGCGTTTCAGTAGCATCTTTCTGAGAATACCTTGATCAATGCGCTTTTGTTAAATCACCACAAATATTATATTTATATATTTTTTAATATTAAGTACAGTATAATCTTGTTCAACTCAACCGTATCCAAAGGTATTTGAGAACATTCAGAGTTCATGAATGATCATCTAAAAAAACCTTGACAATTTAAGATCTATAATTTGAGTGTAGTTTATTAGATATGTTACAGCCATTTGTCAGATATTAGTCCGTTTTAAATGCTCTGTGAAATGGCTTTTGTGGTTGACTGCGCACCAGCCTCTTTTTGAGAAAATTCATGGACCATTCCCAGCTTATTTCCAACCATCAGGGCATCTTTTCCCTGATTGGGTAGGGAATCCCTCTTGCCCACCTAGACATAGGTGCGTGGAAACAACAATACTCGATGGCTGAGAAACATAGCCATTGTGCCATTGTCTTCCCTCTTTCCATCACTCAAATCTGAAACTACAGCAGTTTTAAGTGAATCGACCTTAGACTGACCATTACATCAACACGGGAGTCATACCTTGTGTTCCTGTCTTGGTCTCGGATCTTCTTCTCCATTTCTGCATCAGTCAGGGTCTCGAGCAGCGGGCACCACTGGTCGGCGTCCCCTGTGTTGCGTATAGCGATCTCCACAGTAGGCAGTGGGTTCTCACTGTGGGAGGAGACCATAGGACAACTAGCAGATCAGATTCCATAGTCCGGTACAAAACTCAGGCCTTGCTGAATATATAAAATACATTCAAATGTTTCTTCTATTATGCTTGCACAGAGAATACCGTTATTCACAACTTGAAAAAAGTAATATTACAGGGTTTTTGTTTTGACCAACCGATGACTTACATAGATTACAGACAACTATTTGCCGCTTGTTAAACTTCAATGTGTCCCCAAACAGTCAGACTCATCCTAACATGACCATACTCGTAGGCAGGTTAAGACTAGTTGTTTCTTTCACTCTATTGTGTCAGTTTCGTTAATCATTAGCAGAGTTAGTTGGCAAATGACAAAAGGCGTTAAGGGGACAGCCGTCGCAGCCTTATAGTCAGGCAAAAAGTGCTTCATTTCTGTATATAAACTTTGAGCGGGCCAGTAAAACAAAAATAATGCGGGGACTGTGCAGTGCAGAAAAAATAAAAAATAAGATGAAAGATAGAATTGTAAAAGTACTTCCCAGGGCAGTTGGTAAAAGAGGATGGCAGAGGACTAAACTTTTGGGGTACGGGGTAGGGAGGGGGTTCAAGTAATCGTAAGCATATTGACCTGAAATCGGACCTAAAAAGGAACAAGGGTGGAAAGAGAAAGCAAAACAAAACATATTAGCAACATAAGAAGCAGTGGAGGAGGTGATGTCTTGAATGTTTACTGTTAATGTTCCATTTGTTATTCACCAGCCATTTCTGTTAAATAAAAAGTGTTAAAAGACTCTCCCAAAGATCTATCAGTTCGAGGAGGTCAGTATTTGTACAAACCACTAGATGGAAATCATTGTAGGGTAAACAAGCTTTTGTGTTTAATTAAATTAAATTAAATATAATTGCAGTAAAGCTTCTAGTGTGGTTGTGGCTATTCGTTTACCATGTACAGTCTTTTTCTTTTTTTTTTAAAGCTTGGCTCAACAACGATTAGATTCCTTGCTAAACAATCTTTTTAATTAAAGGGTTAATAAACATTTCAGTAACTCCAACAAGCTCCATGCTAAAAATATTACACGCATTTCCTTCCAATTGAGTTGCAGGACTGGAAACATTTTTGGGGAAAACACTAGCTTTGGAACTTGCACATGTGAAACTAAACAGCTATGGCAAGACAATGGTTTAGTATACAGTCCGAGTAGAGTTCTACACACAATTCCAAAATGCACTCCCTGACGCACCAGTTACCCATAACACACTAGAAAGATATTGACATCGCCTTTAGTAACCAGTTACACACCCTCTAGAAAGATAAGAGTGACCATACCTTTATTAACCAGTTAAACACCCTCTAGAAAGATAAGAGTGACCGTACCTTTATTAACCAGTTACACACCCTCTAGAAAGATAAGAGTGACCGTACCTTAATTAACCAGTTAAACACCCTCTAGAAAGATAAGACAGAGAGTCTTACCTGAAGGCGTACGTCCTCTGGTGCCAGCTGAGCTGACCTCGGATGCTGTAGGCGATGGTGGTGACAAACTCTCCACCAAGACCCAGCTCCGAGCACAGCTTTAGGGCAAAGGTTTCGGGGGAGTTGTCCCTCTCGGACATGTCCCACTCGAACTGGTCCACCAGAGAGATGTTCCCCACGTGGATGTTCAGCTGTCATCAAAAGATTTGAATTAAATATAGAAATTAAAATAAAACACAATGTAGATGACCACTGCCGGACAGATCTGATTCTTTTTTGATGATCCAATTCCATTTTTACATCTGATCTAAATAATAGTCCAGCCCATCTTAATTCTATAGGTCTTAATCACAGTTCAAAGTATCAAAGGGGATATATCAGAGCACGGAAAACCTTTTTCCTAACTATCAAGGAAGCCAAAAGAGCAGAGAAAGGACACATGGATGGATTGCATGGATCCCACCTTGCATGGACCATTATTTGGCCCATTAGAAGAGTCTAAACTTAGATCAAACTTAGACTAAAAGTCTAAGTTACCGATAGTTTATTTTGTTGACCGAGCTCGGTCAACAACATAAACTATCGGTAACTTAGACTAAAAGGCTAAGTTACCGACAGTTTATGTTGTTGACCGAGTTCAATCCACCTGGTGGAGTGGAGGAGGTGTCGGCTCATAGTGACTAACAACTTAACACTGTGACTGAGGTTACTGGGCGGGTAATGGGCGGGTAGTGACCTTGATGATGACCCTCTGGTCGGCCTGCTCCTCCAGGAGGCTGTCTGTGGGGTAGGACTCGATCTGCTGCCGGATGGCTGAGGCGATGGCCGGAACGAAGGCCAGGGGGTTCAGGTCCAGGTCGTCACACAGAATCTCTGCAAACATCTCCGGGGTCATCAGCTTTTCTAGAGGACAAGGGAAAAAAGGAAGATTTAAAGAACAATATAAAATTGTAATAATATTTTAAATTATAATAACATAGTTAGGGTTAATTATTATAAATTAAAATATGTTTTATAATAATAAAAAGCGGAGTTACGCGTCTTGTCTAGGGTCACAGTATTCATTACCATTCATGTTCCATGTGAAAGCGTCTCTGAGCTTCTGCCCGTCGATTTCCATGTCCAGACGAATGGGGACCAGCACCTCAGACTGAGATGCATTCTCGTGGATCACCGCAGGATCGTGGTCATCGAAGCTTCAAGAGGAGCGGGCGAGTTAGCGACAACAAACGCTCAATGTAATCTAATGTACTGAGAAATGACTTTCTGTATTATACACACACAGCACAATTGTTGTTTTCGTCAATAACTTCCAGTCAAAACTCTAGACTCTCATTCTAAGCCTCATGGCGTATGAATGCTCTCATCTATTTATTGTTTTTGTTACAATACCAGAATTTATAACCCAGTAATACTAGCCCTATTTAGGCCATTTTAGGTAAACCTTAGACCTGCCCTAGGTCATCAAAAACTATAAGTAAGTATTGAAATCTTCCTCCACCAATTTGGCCCGTGGAGAAACGCAGAGGGAATATCTCTATGTACCGGTAAGCCATGATGGAAGGGAAATTCCAGGGAGCTAACCCTTTTACAGAGACAAGCGGCTCAAAGCAGTGGATAGGTTGCTGCAGACGGTACTTAGTGCAGGTCTAACTAGCATAACTCTTGTAAAACCACCTCAGGCCATGAGCACTGATGCATTGTCATCAGCAGACTGGCAGAGCGAGAACAAAGGACTTTCCATTAGGTTTCCAATACGCTTCCAGGGGATTCCTGTACATTTGACTTCCTCACCATAGGGGGAAGGTCCTCTTCTTGTCCCGACCCATGCGGTTGCGGTTGATGGTGGTGGAGCACGGCACGGCGTCCAAGTGGTGGGAGCTGTTGGGTAGAGTGGGAACCCACTGGCTGCTCCGCTTTGCCTTCTGTTCCCTAGTACACCACATCACAGGGAAGACATCACTCATTGTTGGTACGCCAACTACGTAGACAATCAAATTTGTAGTGACCGAGGTTAGATTACGGTTACAGTTTGCTACTGGAATTGAGGGTTAGTAATAATAGAGTAATAGATTAAAATAAACAATATCTTTACAGTATGATCTATTGTCGTGATAAATTGATAATAAGTTGAGTATTTTAATGAAATATACAAGGCAGCCCTTTGCTTCATCACAAAGATGATAGGCTTTTTTTAAAGGCACCCAGTGCAACTTTATGTAAACATTCAATGAAAAATAAACATTCAATTTCTAGTCTTTTTTACACGTAGTAAGTTTCAATAACTCCATACCATTACATATCGACATTCAAGGAGCCAAGATGAGACGTCGTTGTGTGGTGAGAACTGATAGAAAATCGTAAACAACAACAATCGCCGGTGGGGAGAAGCCATTTTTCCATTGACTGGAAGCCTACTTTATTTATTGTAGGTTACAAAAAATAAAGAAAATGGCGGCATTGTTGTTGTTATCGATTTTGTATCAGTTCTCACCACACAACGACGTCTCATCTTTGCTGCTTAAATGTCGGTATGTAATGGTATGGAGTTATTGAAACTTACTACGTGTAAAAAAGACTAGAAATTGAATGTTTATTTTTAAGCCTCGAAAGTTGCACTGGGTGCCTTTAAGGTTTGACAGAACACATTTAATTAAATGTAATCGATTTGAATGGGAAGGTTTTGCATACCGTGAAAATAAATGTCTCCCTGGCACTTATGTGACAATATGAATACGAGTTAGTATTTCTGTGATTTAGTGTACCTATGCAGACATTTGGTGCATCCAAATAACAGCATACTAGAAAAAAAGAGTAGTTACCGGAGGTAGGCTGGGGGTTCCGTGTTGATGGATATAGCTTTATATTTTTCATCGTTACCCTCGAAGATCTCCTCACACTCTGATGCCTTGAGCAGAGTCACACTTGTAGCTGGAAATCATACAGAGAGTCAGCATCATTATATGAAAGAATTTATAGCATATATAGCGAGCATAAATATTGCTAGCATATTTGTCAATCTAAATATGCTAGCCTTGGGAGACTCAGTTTCTGTCTGCAAACCAGTCTCCCCTCGAGCCTGTTGAGGTGGGCGGGAATGGGGAGGGAGTTTCAGGTCATGACGAGTGCCGTAGTATGCTGACTTTTAAACACAATGGATGTGCACAAGGAAAGTGTCAACATCGACAGAGCAATCCGACATGTTTTATTTAAAAATAGACAGAATAAGGATGTTAAAGAGAGCCAAATCATTACTTGATTATGTCATCTGATTTGCTGTGCTTATGACATATGGCCAAGTCCATGTGTGGAAATAATAGTCCAAGTCCAATATCAGTCCAACTAAGGCCGGACTGATATTCATTGCTTGGGAAACGCAAAAGTGAATATCTGAATAGTCTCATGAGGCTACAATTAGGCACCATGAGCAGGTAGAGACTGAATAATCCACACATTTTTCACACTTAATTTAGATATCAATGAACTGACCATGAGATGAAGCTACGATCTTCTTCCTCTCCTCAACGGATGCCAGCCTCCTCCATAGTGATGGGTACCTTTTGTAAAGTGAGCCTCTGAACATACGCAAATAGTTCCCCACCTAGATAGGCAAACGAAGCAAGATGACAACCAATTGGGTCATTAAATCAGAGTAACATTTTGCATAAATCGCATACAATTGCATACATTTACGCATTGACAATAATAGTTTCCTACTATTGTGCATTTTCTCGCTGATCCGTCATTTTAACCTACGATTTTTCTCAATGCCTAGTGTGTTTGTGTTTCTGGCTTTCTATCGTTTGCGCAAGTCGCCAATAAACCGCAAGTAGGACCAGACAGGTGTACGTGAAGGCGCTAAAAGGTGCACAGGGAGGTTTTATCTGGTGCATCCAGATTATTTCATTGAAACCGAGTATTAATGTTGATACACCTGCAACCGGTGACAAGTCTCAATATGGTTTAATATAAAAGAACGCGCATGTCTGAATTCAAATGTTGATCAAAACCTTGACATAAACTGTAGGGTAGACCAGGCTGACAAGAACATGCATGCAAATCCTGGGTCGTTCTGAAAGTATGCAAGTAATATGAAAGCATGTAAAACATAGTTTGCATTCCCTTTTCTCCACCCGCCCAGTTATATACGATGCAATAAATCACAATAAAGAATAATATATAAATAGCTAAATCGTGGTATGACAGATGGTTGTGATACTGGTTATGTTGTGATAAAGTGGTCTAAAAGTCTGTATTAGATCCAAATCCATGGCCCACCAAAATCATTTCTGCAGTACAATTAATGCAAAAATCCATATATTTTGAATTTGTACCCATTATACATCTACGAAGATTTGAATGCCACGTTTTACACATAAACTCATCATAGCAATTTCAAGAGGTCCCGTTGTCTATGCAAGTTATTAACGTCACACGTAAACCCTCTTTTATATTTAGCAACATTTACAAATCTAAGTTTGTGTTTATTCGTCATACTCGTTTTTGCAACGATGTTGACTGGGACCATGGAGTCAACAATATATGGTCTGGTCTGTTAGCCGCTAGCGGTAATTCAGAAGAGCAAACGCTTAGCGAAATACCTGCAACCGTTTCATACGTACCTCCGAACCAACCATGTAAAAATCCCCATCCTGTTCAAGCTGAAATTTGATAGGCTTCTGGCCAAATGTTTTACTCAATGCCAATTGCATCCTTTTTTCCAGTTGCTAACAAGCTTGAAAGAAACCAAATAACCCCCCTACAAAGGAAATCAACTAGATTCAAATTTCCGGGTACCGATATACGTCATCAACCTGGCGCACAGTTTTTGCGTCATGAGTAGAAATAAATAATGTAAACCATTTTTATTAAGTTTCCCCTTTGTTTGCGGTTATGAAGGGTTGACGGAATCAACGTTCGCTTAAAGATTATTTCAGAATTTTGTTTTAACCTAACGCCACCCCACACACACAAAACCATAATGGAAAGCATTTTTTTATGGGTTTTAGAACAAATCATATATATATACACAATAAAAAAATAAACATTCGCAACACAGGGTTCACAAATTCTGGAAAATGCAACCATTTTTTGGGGAAACTCAGTCAGGCATCTTGATTCATTTTTTTTCATGGGGCTGAAGTAGGTAACAATATACACCTTGTGTATAATATCCTCGGAATACACAAGCAGGTCACAATCAAGTGTAAATGGTAGAAGAAAAATATTATACACAAACATTAAGACACACATTACCCTGAATCAATTTAACAAGATCATCTGCAGTCTTCAATCTCATGCACACATGGATTATATATACTGGTATACTAAAACAAAAGATTAACCCAACCCGACTATGAATTTGCCACTCACGCATTTATTTTTTTGGATAATAAAAAGGGAAAAAAACACTTGTTATGATTGAAATAATTCAAATATAATCTACGGTTGTCTTGTCAATCGTTAAAAAAAAAAGTTTTCATGAGACAAGCATCAACAATGCATAAAGATCCATGATAAACAGTCCTTGGGAGTTTCTCTTTAAATAGTCTTTTTTTTTTTTTTTTGCAACAATCTCGCATCAACACGAGTTTTTCCAGGTATGGTAAGTCATATACAAAAACGACAACATCTTACCTCCCACTTCTTAAGTTTGGCATTAATTGTCCGGAACAAAAAGAAACATGTCTAAGACAGAACATGTTTGTCCCCTTCATCGTTCACTGAAGGAATGTCCATATGAGTGACCTGTCTGGCTGGCATTACTGATCCCCCAGATGCTGTCCCTCCCCCCAGGCAAACCCTCCTGGGCGTTCCTCAGGGAGGGGGTTGTAGTTTGCGTCCTCCTCCGGTGTGTCAAAAAGCATCTTTCTGCATCACAAAAAAAATAAGATGTTTTTAAGAATAAAAAAATGTCTTGGCAACTACCACATAGCAGCCTTGTGATGGTGGTGTGAGACAGACAGACAAATAGCTCTTTGATTATATTTGACTACAGTAAATGGGCGAAGACGTTCAGGACTCACATGAGTGAGGGGGTCCTGAGCCACCGGCCTCCCCCGGGCTGGTTAGGGAACACATCCTCCAGGAAGAAGTACACATGGCCAACCGCAATCCCTGAGGGTATCGCAAGGAGAGCAGAAATGTAACCTCAAATGTATGTTTTAACAAAACCCCTTTTTCTCAGATGATCAACCGTGTGTGTGGCTGATATAGTACAAAATGTATAAATAAAGTGTGAAATATAATGTACCTAATAGATCCACAATGATGGAGTTGCCCAGCAACAGAGAGAATCCCATCAGCACCCAGGGTAGGAAGGGTGCTTGGAAGTTGAGCAGACCAAAGAAGTTCATGCGCACGTTTGGGTTACGTCGACTCCAGACATAAACCAGCATGATGGTGAAAGCCTGGCCCAGGAACACCAGACTGACAAAAATGCCAAATATCTGAGCACTGATTTAAGAGTCAAAACATACAGTACAGTAAAATCATTTATCATCTGTATTATAAAATATGGTTAATTTCAGAAAGAAATCACCCTTAAGGAAAGCATGCAAATGAAAATAAGAAGCAAATAGTTAAACTCGTATGTAAATAATAAATAAGCTCATATATTGATGTACTGGAACTGGCACTTAAAGGATACAGTCATCAGGAGTCCACCGAAGAGGAACATGAAGACAAAGTCAGCGGTGCGTCCTCTGAACGAGCCCTCCTCCAGCATACGACAGTATCTGTACCTGGGATTCAATGATTAAGGCCATCTGGTTCGAGTTCATCTGAAACTGCTACATCTGCTACAACAATCATACAAAGGCCTTCTTAAATACACATTTAGGTAAGGATACAAAAAAATCATATTGAACAGGAAGTTGAAGCCGACTGGACCGAAAAAGAGGAAGTTGGTTATTAATCTCCATACCTGCAAAAGAAAAAAGGCACATTACAATTCAAGAAAACACACAGTGAAGAAAAAAGCAAGAATAGTAAAATGCTGATTATAATAATTCCATATACATTCTCAAACTGCCCATAAGGCCAAGCGCACACTACAGGACTTGCTCTGTCAGCTGGAACTGTTCTCTGACGCAAGGTGCGTTTATTTTGGTCCTGAACGAGTCCGGACCTCGTTGGGGATGCCCCGGATCATTTCAAGATATTTTGAATAAGCATAGAGTAACACAAACCCAACGAAAATACAAAAACAATGTTGGGGAAGAAATCGCCAGATCTAATTTTGACAAAGTTTGGACCTAGCAACCAATAGAGGCGCTACTTTTGCTCTGATAGCAGTTTGGGTAGAAGTGCTATACATTATTCTATGATTAGCCTACACCATTAACTTTGATGAGAATGTGGCTTGGATGGGCTGAAGATTTAAAAGTCATGAGCTTGACAAAACACAAAAGACAACTGATGCAAACAAATTTAACAGAGGGTTAGGGTTGAGGGTTAACATGTGTAACAGCACACAGACATAAGATGGAAAAATAAAGAGCAAAATATCTTACCTGGTAATTCCTTAAAATCAAATCTGGATTGAAATATAGTTGAAAAGGTGTGATGAGTTCAAGTTGCTGAAAGAGAATTCAGAGTAAAAGATTAAACAAAAATACTGCCAATCTATGCATTTTGGTTTAAACTGCAATATGATAACGCAATTTGACAGACAAGTTAATATGCAGCGAAAATTGGGATACAAATATCCAATCCTCAAACTCCTAAGAGTCAAGCAAACAGAAGAGGTAGCTCAAAGTAGATTATTGTAAATGTATTTGATCATTCAGACCTCAAATGAAGGGACGAAATTATTCAGACGTGAACTAGACAAGATGATATTTATACGAGAACTGTTTACTTGTTACAAGAACAATTTACCCTCATTAATATTTTCATTAATTCTAAAGTCTACAGAAACTACATTTTAATATTGAAAGATACATCACATCCAAGCAAGGGGGCATGTGAAATTATTAATGTGAAAAAACGAAAGCAATAACTAACGGAAAAAAACGTGTTACACTAGTTTCACAAACAGGTCACAACTCAGTTTGTAAAGTATGAGCCATGAACACAAGTGGTCCCATTAACCAAGGATATTTGGGTTTGGTGCTGAAGCGAAAACAAATACAATAATAACCTGACGACGAATGAGTATGATTGTGTGTGAATTCTGTACTTTCAATATTTACTTGCTAGCCTGTCTACTCCTGACACGTACCTTCACAGATACGCTACCTCTAGCCAGCGCTAAAGAACCGTACAATTAATTATTTAAAAGGCCTCCGTCTAATTCGGTTGAACTTTTGAAAAAGGATCTTACCACTGCAGCCGTTGTCAGGACACATGCCGTTGTATATGCCCTGGTTACGACAGGAATTTGAAAATATTCCTGCTGTAGAGTCTGGTAAGCCATTTTGGACGGAGTGAGGACTTCCGGCTCCTTCTGGACACGTCATCCAGGAAAGCGATGCAAAATGACAAATGCAAAAAAAAAGAGAAAAAAGGGGCGGAGTCACATGAGAGAAAGCAATTAAATAACTAAATGAACTAGAGAGGTTGGAAATATGTTTTAGTAAAGCCACATAGTTTAAGACGTAAAGAATTGTTAAATGGCTTAAATCAAGTGATGGGAAAGGGGTGGGGGTCAATAACCTACTTCTCCCTATGGGGGTAGGTTCCATATATCTATATATAGAAACCTATATCATGGAACCTATATGCAGGAAATGCATTTTTCTATTTTTTTTATACACTATCCGCACCGCCTCCTCCATCACCACGTGGAGCGCTGCTGCCCCCTTCAGGGACAAAGGCGTACTGCAGCACATTGCTATGAAGAAACGGAAATTGACTGCAGCTTGTCACCCCTCCAGGACCTCTACCCCCACCAGGACCTCTGCCCCCTCCAGGACCTCTGCCCCCTCCTGGACCTCTGCCCCCTCCTGGACCTCTGCCCCCTCCAGGACCGTCTATCCCTCCAGGACCGTCTATCCCTCCAGGACCTTTACCCCCTCCAGGACATTTGCCCCCTCCAGGACCGTCTATCCCCCATGACCCTCTATCCCCCCAGGACCCTCTATCCCCCAGGACTCTCTATCCCCCCAGGACTCTCTATCCCCCCAGGACTCTCTATCCCCCCAGGAATCTCTATCCCTCCTGGACCCTCTATTCCTCCTGGGGCTCAACCCCCTCCAGGACTCTCTATCCCTCCAGGACTCTCTATCCCTCCAGGCCCCCTCTATCCCCCGAGGACCCTCTATCCCCCGAGGACCCTCTATTCCTTCAGGCGCCCCCCCCCCCCCTCCAGGACCCTCACCCCAGGACCTTCCGACCCTACCTTTAAAACCTTCCCTTCCTTTAGGCCCTCCTCTTATTTTAGGACCTACTATACCTCCCGGACCCCCTATAGTTTGACGAAAAATAGTGCGTTAGATAAGGATTTGGTTTATTAGTGTGTGATTAGTGGTGTCATAACTACAACAAACAAATAGCAAATTAAAAACAACTGAATACATTTTCTTTATCGACCGCTATTGTAGTAGTGTATGTATATTATTACTATTTGCATCATTACATAATTCTCTGATTTTAAATCAAAGGCCTATACTAAAACAGTAAATCTACCGACCGGGTCCTTATGCACCTGCGTCTGATGAACGTTAGGTCCGCTCACTAAATGATTGGCTGCGGTTCCACTATAGGCGGTACTTTGTCTTGGTTGCGAGAGCATGATTAGGCAACGCATCTAGCCGTCAACACACAAGTGTACCTGCCTGACACTTCCTGCTGCTGTTGCTATAACCTATATTGTTTCGGGTTTTTTTTCAGCTGGATTTTCTGAATATCTCTGCCACATTCGTATGAGTATATCTGATGTTTTGTACACGCTTTGCATCTCCCCTGGTGAAAACGTTGCGACCTTGGCTTCATGTTCGTCTTAAAGGAATAACCAACCTGGGATCGTAAATCATTGCAGGGACAGAACAGAGACTACAGCGAGTGTAGTAGTGCGTTCGCTCGGATTGATTTGTCTACGCTGATACGTGGCCAGCAGCACCCGCATCATTAGGTATGGACAACCACATCCATGTACGACCCTTGCCTTGGTCGTATTTTTTTCGCGTTTCATTACGGACATAACTGAGGGCCAATTGCGTTCAACGCGTTGTCATAAGGTGCTTTACGTCGTGACGGGAGCTATTGCAGGGTAGCTACGAGGTGATAACGAGAGGGTGTGTGTGTATGTGTGGTGTATGTTTGGAGGTGATAAAAAAAGCTAGTGTATGCGGCAGTCGATTGTGTGATCGCAGACAATATGACTGAAACCTGCATGTAGGACGAGTGTACAGGCTATGTAGTGTGTGTATATTTTTGCGGCCTAATGTTGGGTTGTCTTGCACTGTTACGTCCGTTTAGGGTTTTCCCTATTCATAATTAGGCTATTCGTTTAAGTCGTTATCCTTCGCACACATTCATTTGGCTTAACCGTCAACGCTCATATGCCGTGCCGCTTTCGAGATTTCTGTTTTCGAATAATCATTTAGTCAGTGACTGTGTGATATGAGGGCCTGGAAATAATACACTGTTTAGTCTGTCAGCTGTCATCATGTTTAGTCTAGATGTCGATTATAGACTAGGTCTACATGACTGCAGTAAATATTCAGAAACGAGATTATGTAAACACTAGGTATGGAAAAGGAGGTTATTTCCACTGGCTGTGTAGTGTTGCTTTTGCTTTCTATTTTGGTGTGTGTGTGTGTGTGTGTGTGTGTGTGTGTGTGTGTGTGTGTGATCTTAAATGGGTGCCCTTAGGGATCTCTACACAATATTTCCTTTCAGAATAGACTTCTCACATCTTCTCTAAAACATCTTAGGCTGGTAATGTACAATATTTCTGAATGATGTGACATATCCACTAGCCTTATCATAGTGGGAAGGCTAAGTTTCTCTTTCTAATTAAAGGTGTGTAACTATCCAACATTACAATGGGTTTCGATGTCTTTGATGGTGACATCTAGATCAAAGCTGCTAATTTCTGACTAGATACCAGGCGAGGGAATCCAGTGCCCAACATGATGAGACTCGCACATTTGAGTAACAATTGCATATAGAGCCCCTTACAAAAGAGGATCGATTGACCCCTATTTGCAAAGAATAGGCCTATATTCAGGGAGGGAAGGACTTTGTGACATCACAAATTGAGGTCCATCTCCCAAATGTATGTTGATAGTTGTGATGTCCCAAATTGATAGATAGTCAATGTCAATGCAAGCCATTTGAAAAACACAGCTGAAGCCCTATAACACAGCTAAAGGGCTTGCATGTCAGAATGCATTATGGTATTTTTTGTGAACAAATCGTTAATATACAGTAACATACCAAAATGAATTCCTATGCTCCTGCTGAAAAAATGGTCCCGTTTTGCAAGCTCTATGGACAGGGATGAGTTTGACTATCACAAGGAAAGGACTCTTCCTGGACCAATGTATGCCATTTGGTGGAAACTTTAAAGGATCAATAACCTTTGAGTTCAAAGTAGTCCTTCTAACCCCTAAACCACTGTTTTTAGTTACTCACAGACAGACCACATTTTCGGGGGAACTGCTGTGCAGAACGAGTAGAAGTTGTTTTTTTTAAAGCCCGATTTTCCAGACCGATCCACTGAAGATTTGCTATTTGAATTGACATTGAATGAGCCACAAAAAAAACGATTTGCTTCACGCTGGCTGAAAGGTCGCCTCGGTCCGAGCTTGTGGACCTTTGAAACGTGTGCGTCATACAGGCTGCAGTAGGGTCGGCCAACGCTGATCTCAGAATCATCTGTTTCTGAGGGGTGTTTTCATCCATTTTCTTCTTTTGATTGATATTGCTATAGTCAGGAAATTAAGATATGGATACCCAATTTCATATTGGCCTACTGCCAATTCAGTATTTAAATATGTTTCATTGTAGGGAAGATCAGAATATTTATTTTGTGTACCGACCGACTACATTTGTTGTATAGACACATATCAAAGTTAAAGCAGCCATTTTGGAAGACCCTTATGCCTCAGAAACACATTTTCTAAATATGCATTATATATGATGATCATGATAATAACATGGCAGAACAGACTTCTCTTGTTGCATCTCTTAATGTAACATGGCATTGGAGATGGGGCTGAAGAGAATACACATTGGTCAAATGTATGTTTCTCTAGACTTTCTTCGAAAGTGTCCATTGTTCAGTGTATCTAGAATGTAAAGCTGGAGGATGGAGGAGGAAAAAAATTGCGATAGCAACCCAGACTTAAAACATCCACACCTGTGCAGATGATGATAAAATATCATGTCACACTGGGACTTGCAACACGCACGCTTATTCTTTGAGCAAATTTAAAGATTTTTCTCCCTCCCTGCGTTTTCCACCATTGCATTAAGTGCCCTTTTGATTGACAGGCGAGATGGATTCCTCTAACCAATCAGGAGGAGACGCCCTGAGGTATATCTGGGATTCTCGCATACTGGTAGGCTGCGAATGTTAGGGGATTGAGGGCTGTGCCTTTCGGCAGGGAGGGCCTAGCCCCTACTCTTTTAATCATTTTCTGATTATATGAAAAAGTTACATAAAAAATAAAATTAAAATAAAAAATATTTTTTTTTCAATCATTTTCTGATGTTTGATATTGGGACTTTCATGGTGACTTGGCCCCTCACTTTACTATCAGAGGACCCGATCCTCTCAACTTTGTGGTCCTTCTACATGACCTTATTTCCTGTTTTATACGACTATGTTCTTTCAGTTTCGGAGTGATTTCTGATGGTTTACTCCTGTCTCTCCAGGCATGGGTGGTTGGTCATGTGTGCCGTCGAGCTAAGGGCCTCGGCTGCCCCCCCCAGTGAGCCTGGACGGTCCCTCTGTGAGCATGTATCGCAGGAACGGGCTCTCCGATGGCACCAGCATCAACTCGGTCACGTCAGAGGTGAGCGGGTCGCCTTTTTGGACAGCTGTGTGTGCTCAAATTGTGCAATCTGTTTAATGTTGCATCGTTCCAAACTCCGCTTCCAATGTCTTTTGTTTGTAATTTCCTGTAAACTGCTCTCTTGTGGGAAACCATTTGGTTTTAGTCATGCTTGTTTATATGGTTATTTTGAAGCATCTTTTCTTTGCCATGTTTATTTTATTTTTTTCCTTTTTTATTTTATTTTGAAACTTGACTCGTTTCGAAGATGGACCAGGAGGGAGACAGTTTTTGTGTGTTTGGTTCAGGGTGGGATTCTATCTTTAGAGGAAATGCAACCAAAATGAAATATTATCCCTGGTATCAGCATTATCGGTTTTGATTTGAGAAAAGCGCCCTAAAGTTGGGTATTTTTCCTGTTAACTGAATCATTGGGAAGTTGAGCTGTTGGTCAGAAACCCTCGGGCTGTTTGGGTCTCATCTTTGGTTATTTCTTCCAAATGCAGGCCAGCAGCAGCTCTGATTCGCTGGACGGCTCTTGCGTCGACTATGCCAAGAGCTACGACGCGGTTGTGTTTGATGTCTTGAAGGTGACGCCGGAGGAATTTGCCGTGAGTACAGTTCAATATGCTGGCGGTTTATGGACATGTAGTTGGATGATTTGAATGTTCTGTCCTTTATTTTGTCTTTGACCGTCTTTATTTGTTGTTCTAGAGCCAAATCACCCTCATGGATGCTCCAGTATTTAAAGCCATACAGCCAGAGGTAAGGGGGTACTCTTATTCTGAAAGTATATTATAATTTTTAAGTATAATATATTCTGTGTGTGTATTTATTATAATGAAGAAATGAGTGATTGAAAACTATGTTGGATTTAAAGTCGCTTGGTCAAAGCTTGCATACTGTATATTGTGTACATGTGTTTTCTCTGAATGGATAACGAGTTGAGCCGTGTTGAGAACTTGTTGATCACCATTGATATGGTGAGTGATAAAATGTAAAGTGTTGAATTTGATTACAGCATTCAGTTCTTTGATGAGACATGTTCATGGGGACATAAGCATGGTCAGATCTCTGAACAGCAGCAAAGATGACCATATTTACACTGTTTGCAAGGCTGTCTGTACCTAAGCCAAGAGTAGTCTGATTAATACTGGAATTGCTTTGTTTTTGCAGGAGCTGTCAAGCTGTGGTTGGAACAGGAAGGAGAAGCACAGTTTGGCCCCCAACGTGGTAGCTTTTACACGCAGGTTTAATCAGGTAGGCCCTTATAGAGTGGACATGCATTGGCGTCAATTGCATGTCTTTTCATGAATCCTAGACAGATATGCCCTGATGGTGCTGTGGTCAGATTGTCTACTACTGCCAGCAGAAAGGTACTGGGTACAATCCCCAAGGGATGCAACCAACCTGTAGGAAATCCTTGAGCAAGATGCCCCAACTTCTACCTGCTCCTCAGTTCAGAAGTCGGTTTCGATCAAGGAGTCTGCTAAATAATAAAATAGTAAATCTTGCTGAACTGTTAAATAAGAACTGTAAGGTTGACCCCTACACAATCCTGCCTTATCAACCCCGGCAAAACCAACCAAGAATGATTTGAACTAATCGCCAATCGCCTGAAGTGTGTAATAGTTTGCATTTGCACCTCGCCGACTGACACGTACCCTCAAACCTTTGACTGTGTGGGGCTCTTGTTCACATCCCATATTCAAAAAGTCGTTCAGTATACTGGCATGTTTTCAAATGGATGTCAGCGTTTTTCATTCTCATCTCCTCTGGTTGATCCCTAGGTAAGCTTCTGGCTGGTGAGGGAGCTTTTGACCGCCCGGACCCTGAGAATCCGTGCAGAAATCCTGGGTCATTTTGTCAAAATTGCCAAGGTGAGTTTCACAAAGTGTACCAAGTAATGTTTTTAGTTGGGCCCTCTTCACAGGGTTCCTGTTCAGGTTCGGTCTGATTCTAAATGGTGTGTGCAACACAGGTTTTGAGAATGCAATTCACCGGGACTGCTCTTTAAACTTGGGGGTGAGGTAAATACGAGTATGTGGTAGGGCTGTGCGATCAATCAAATTTTGATCTCAATATAAATTTTTGCGTTAAACGATCTCCAAACGAATATAACTGTTTTTTTAGAACAGCTGGATACATATTAGTACATTATTTTCGAATGTAGAAAAACATAGAAAATGTATTTGTTTAATGGGAGATTTCGGTTAAATCGTTTTTTTGGAGAGAAATGCTGAATAATTGTAAACATGTTTTTAAACACAAAAATAATCGTGATTTCGATTTTTTCCATAATCGCGCAGCCCTAGTATGTGGGTAGATAGTTTATTGACAGGTCACTGGACCAGCTCACACACGTGCGGTTTGTTTCTGTCTGAAGCACCCTATGATGACCAGTTGAATTGAGTGCTGCTCAGTCTGAGTGGTGTGATCAACGATAAACAGAGTGCAGTACAGTTACTACGATGGGCCTGTTATGTATAACGCTGACAGGAGTTTCCTTGTCGTGCCTGCTTGGGCATTCAATACAAATGCGCATTATCCCTCACAATCTCTGCATGTCCTGTTTCGAACTGGTTAGTCTTGTAATAAACAGAGCAGTCTGTGTAAACGTACCATTTTCGATCTTGTGTGGTATGTGCTGGGCCTTGAGTGAAGATGCTGATGAGTCAAGTGAAACTCAGCAAGTCTCCTCACAAGAGGTTTTACTTTGCGCCACAGACGAGTTTCCCGCTCTCCTTTTGTAGAAATAAAAGTTGAGGGTTAATTCTTTGCCAGTCATTGCAATATACCCTAGTAAATGACCGCCCCAGGTCTCTCTGGCAAACACCGCTCTGGAAATAGGCGGACGCCAAAGTTCTTTCAGAATATAGTGGTTAAAAAATGTTGTGTTACTGGTTTTTGTTTTCGGGTATATTTGATGCCTTATTTCTATTTCAATTTTTTTTTTGGCCAGTTGAAAAAAGTTGCATCGTCTTCATTGCGTGTTCTTCGCTTTTATTCATCACAGAAACTTTTGGAGCTGAACAACCTCCACGCTCTGGTGTCTGTGGTGTCGGCCTTGCAGAGTGCCCCTATCTTCAGACTGAGCAAAACCTGGGCGGTAAGAGCCATGAGGCGGACCTCTTCGTGTGCCACTTTCATTCAACTCACTGCGTTGGTGGGCAGTCAGTGTCCATAGCAGGCCATCTCAACACTCTTCAATGTGTCCACCCCCAGACTTTTGTCAATGACTGAAATGAATTTATCAATAATAATAATAATATATTTTCAATACTTCATCTATAAAATCTTACTTACTGTGTTCTGCTCGGATTGTTACGATGCAGAGCAAAATGTTGAGTGGTAGTTAATATTGTAGCATAATGGAGTGGCTGGGGGGGGTCGTTGCAGGACCTAAAGGTTATAGGTTAGATTCCCCCCCCCCCAGTCTACCTGCTGTAGGCATCCTTGAGCAAGGTAACCCCAAACCCCGTCCCTGCTCTGTAGGCTTGCACATTATGCATCACTGCAAGACACTTTGGATAAAAGCGTCTGACGAAATGACCGAATGAGTAACAAAATGGACATGGATTAATAAAGTTGTCATGATCCCAATTTAGCAAATACGAGTGCAGTTTTGTCTAATTTTGAAAGATTTCGGCTTGAATACTGTACTGATTTTCTGCTGCATCATTGTGTCACAGAATAACCTTCACTTTAAAAGCCATAAAACCAACATGTTATGAGTCACACATAAATATGCAGTGAACGCCTTACACAACATCAGCTTTATATTAATAATTGAGGCGCTGCAGAGTGGAAAACCATGTCCCATTAGAGCTAAATGTGTCTTCGATGTCGTAGACTGTTCCAGACTGTTCCTTTGTTTAGTTTACTTGTGCGTAATATACATTCCTTTCTGCTCCCGTTTTTTGTTCCTCTAGTTGATCAGTCGGAAAGACAAGGCCACCTTTGACAAGCTCAACTACCTGACCTCAAAGGAGGAGAACTACACCTGCATGAGGGAATACATCCGGTCCCTCAAGATGGTGCCCTGTATTCCTTACCTTGGTAGGACTGCCTCACGTCCACAGAGTCACACGGGACCCAGGATTATTTCCACTCAATTTTAAAAGAAATAGTTTAGTTTATTATACCATTCTATTGATATCTATCTATTGATGCACTAAGACACATCAGTGGTTTTATAAGAAAATGAATGTATTTACAACATGTCAAAATTAACTGTACCATTCCTATCATTGTCTAATGTCCACCTTTTTTATTTGTTTTAATGCATCATTCAAAACACACCTTTTCTTAAAATGCTTTAAACATCTTTCTAAAAAGAACGATGTACCCCCCCCCCCCCCCGACAGGCATTTACCTGTTAGACATGATCTACATCGACTCCGCCTACCCTGCCTCTGGAAGCATCATCGAGACAGAGCAGCGCACCAACCAGATGAACAATCTCTTGAGGGTCATCTCGGACCTTCAGATGTCATGTAAATATGGTAAGCGGCATTCAGAGTCAAAGGTTGGGTAATCCCAAAATTCTCTTTTTTCACTTGGAAACCTTTTGGGTCTCCCGAAGTGTTGGTGATGATTTTAGTGTTCTTTTGCAGTGAAAAGTATAAAGTTGTACCACGAGGGGAATTTATCTGTAATATAGGGCCTGCTTCTTAGGTCTTACAATGTAAATCCATTTTATGTATATTAAAAGAAAATCTGTTTTTACATTACATAAAACTCTTCCATCCAGGTTTCCACCTAACAAGTTGCATCCCTTCTGTTAGGGAATCCAAAGTGACTTTATTTCCTGCTCTCTGATCAGATCACCTGGGGACGCTCCCACACATCCACAAGTATCTGATGTCTGTCCGCTACATTGAGGAGCTGCAGAAGTTTGTTGAGGACGACAATTTCAAGTAGGAACCCCCTAAACATCTGAAACACATGGGAGTTTGTTTAGCCTCATCTCCTGCATATTAGTTTTCATGCAAGAGCAGCTCAATAGGTTGCCGACAACTCCTACTGTGAAGGGCTAGAAAGCAAAATATTGTTCACTTGCCTGAACAACTATTAGGAAAGATCTTCATGAGATTCCTTCAGTTAATAGTTGTATAACATACTTCATGAAACCATATTGGAGACTATTGTAGGACCATTGGATACAATACCACTGATGCATCTGATATAGGCTGGATAAAACTGTCTGGTCCAAAGTATCTACTGGTAACACTGATCCAGGTCTTTCTGTGTTGCAGGCTGTCTCTGAAGATTGAGCCAGGCAACAGTTCTCCTCGAATCGCTTCTTCTAAAGAGGACCTAGCAGGTAGGATTCACCATTCAATGGCAAACTGGGGCGGGATTATGAGGGACTCTATTTATATAGAGTTGAGTTTAAATAATATATAATTTCTATCTCCTTATTATATATGCACAAATGGAACATGATCGAATCCCTTTTAAATCCACCTCCAGCTCCATGTAATACGTTTAAGTAGAAATGCAATGGAGTACAGAATAATTCAGATTGTATGCAAGTAGATAGGTCAAAGGTGCGTATGGAAATTGACATAACTTGCATGAAGCTCGTGTTCAAATGCTGTATACACAGTCGGCTAGGTGCCCCAAGTGTGTGTCGTGGCTCACCAGTCTCTCTGCGCTGTCCCAGGTCTGTCCGAGGTCTCTGCCTCCGTGAGGTACAGCCGACGGCCCACCTGCCCCGACGCCTCGGTGGGGGTCCACGACGTCCACACGCCGCCTCCCTCCCACCACAGGAAGAGCCATAGCCTGGGGAATAAGTGAGTCCCTGGGGCGGACCCCACCAGCACCCCCCCCCCCTCCTCCTCCTCCTCTCTCTGACCGTGGCCCGTGGTGCACGGGATGGTTCATCAACGGAACCGACCTTTTTCCACAGGGGTGTCGTCGCAGGGAACAACACAGGGGTCGCTCTGAACACTCATTATGGATCTGCTCTTGTAGACTAAACTAGGGAGGAGAAGATACTCCAGCTCCGATATAAACATGTCTGGGGCGGAGCTTGCGGATGAGTCCCTGAAGAATTTAGGGGAAAAAACTGCGGTCGTCCTATGATGGCGTCTCTGTGGAAAGGGTCTATTGGTCTGCATGAATTTGATGGGACACAGTGCTACAAATGATAGTCAAGCGTTTTCACGTTGATCCCAGTAACTCGTAACGGACTTCCGGAGGCATTGTGATGATGTGTTGTTAACGTTTATATTAACGTTTTAAATCCATCCATGTCCCCCTCCTGCAGCATGATGTGTCAGTACGGCATGTCGGAGAGCAAGAGCGCCACCTTCTCCACGGGGAAGGCCAGACACCTGCTGGACGACAGCTTCCTGGAGTCCCAGAGTCCGGTCCGGACCGACCCGCACAGCACGTCCGTGTCCAACGGCCTGTCTTTAGGTAGGTCCTGCAGCAAACCGACGCTCCACTAGTTTGACCTGTGAGTCATGTTCACTAGAATGACCGATTCCCTGGTGGTCGAACAGAACATGCTTTTACTTTAAACGGGGGTTTCACTTTGAGTTTATTGGCTTTTTTGGGGGGTTTTGGGTGGCAGCATCTGCAATCTTCGCAGTGTCTGAATGAAAATAATCTGATCCATAAGACTTTTCTTTTGAAAAACGATGCTGACTAGCAAAAGCATCGATGCTGAAACTTCGTGCCTTGCTCATCGGTTTATTCGGTGTGCAATTTGAGAAATGGGGAATAGTGAACTATTTGTTGTGCCCTAATGGAAAACCAGTAACCTGACAGGAGTAACCATCTTCTCCTCATTGTCTGCTCGCTAGGGAGCAGTGAGAGCTCCCTTGGAGAAGAGCAATCACCCGGGATGGAAAGGTAAGAACATAAACCACGCAATCCCAGCTGCTTACTAATCCCTTAATTCTGACACACATATACCCTGCAGAGTTTAGTTTCGTCCACGGTTTGTTTTAGAGAGCAGTTGTATTCATATAGGGCTGCAACTCATGTTTATTTTTGGTGGCAAGTTATTACTCTGAAGATTATTGCAAGTTACAGCCCTAACAGTCGAGCAGATAAGTGCTACAATCTTTCAATTTGTGATACAAGCGTGAAAATTGGCAGAAACAGACATTTGAGATTTCAAATATCTGAACATTTTCTTGTCAAGTGAGCCATGGAGACTGCTTATGTCAATTTTCATGCTTGTATCAACAACTGAAAGATTCTGACGAAAATAAGCACATAGCCGCTCCCCTATAAAGTGGACTCCTGCACAGAAGAACCAGGTCACAGCGCTTTTATCACGATGATGTAAATACACAAAACAACCAGATACATTCACTTTGCTGCATCCAATGGTTATTTGTACAGCCAACTCTAATCACATCTATCCATGATTATTGTGGTTGATTTAAGTGTATACAGATATTGGATGAAGCATTGCTAAAATAAATTCTCGAAGAGGCTCACTATTCATGAAAAGTCCACTAAAGTGCCACAAAATGAACCGAAATGATTTCTTCTGACGGAATCTGAAGAGAAGTGGGTTCCTCATTGTAAAGCCTTGCGCGTTAAAGTCCGCTTCACCTAAAGTGAGTTGTATGTTCTTGTTGTTTTTTGGTGTTTAGTGGCATTGTGTGTAGCATGAGAAGAAGTGATTCCCTGTGATCTTTGTAATACTTGTCGTTTCCATCACATAAAAGCATTGTATCTGAGGAGCAAAAAGGAGTCTTTAACAATATTAATCATTGTTGGACAGGACCGGCCTCATTGCCCTTTCTTTTTTACTTTTGGAAACCTTAAAGTGGGAGATCCATAGAAAAGCTTCTTCGTCCGCAGCTCTGCTCACACTGACTGTGCCACTCTGTGACAACAGGGGCCGTATGTATGCCACCTTAGGCCCCAACTGGAGGGTTCCGCACCGCAACTCTCCCCGGAGCTGCAGCTATGTTTACAGGTACATCGCAGCGGCCCCGGGGCCCTGCACACACACCAACACTCGGCCGCTGAGGTTTAGACCTCGACTCGATCCGTCAGGCCTTTGACCTCGACCCAGAATGAGCCTCTCTGCATGCGCAGCTTCCTTCGAGCCGCACGGGCAATCGTCAACGCATGCTGGTGGGGGTGGGGGGAAACCTGCTTTACTGTCCGCTGCTCTGTGAACATGGCTATCGTCCACTCACTATATACACCTTTTATTTCTTTAGAAGATGGTTTACTGTATTGATTTCCTCGGGTTGTTAACAACCCGAGGAAATCTTCATTGTTGTTAACAATGGGTGTTGAGATGGAGCCCCAGATTAGCCTCATAGTAGAGTTGTAATGTATGTCACGGGACACGGGGCAACATGTCCGGTGAACATCGTATCGATTTGCAAAGCGTAGGACCATGTTCGACATGGACATGTTGTCTACGATATTCAAATCATTACGATTCCTGACGTTTTGATTGAAATATTGATTACGCAACGTCATTAAGTATAGTTCATTTGTTTTTTGTTTTTTTATTTATTTTCACTGAAAATAATTAAAGATGGATCTACACGTAAAGACGGTAAGCTGAACAGAATCTCCTGTGCTTTGCTCTCTTGGTC
>NC_082385.1:7854501-8024501 GCF_031168955.1 Gadus macrocephalus | reverse complement strand
GCTATAAAACCTGTGAGCAAGCAACCTCCTGGCCCACATTGGGTTGTAAATCGGGTAGAAGCTGCTTAAATGCACATATGTGTACGACAGTGCGAGTTGACAATGGTTGATATTCAGATTGCAACTTGGCACTGGTCTCCCTATAGAGTGAGACTCATTGAAGGATCTACACAGGATCTTGAACCCTGTGCCTCTAAATATGGAAGATTAAAGACTGAAAATACACAGTAAAAAAAAGGCATCGGTGTCTAAGTTATGAAGATATTTATCAATATAAAAAAAGAATTCATCTGCTTTAGACGCTGGCGTGCCCTGCAGGGCGGTCTTGAAACTAACATTGTTTGCGTATATACAAAATACTAATTGTCCATTTTTATAACCAGCTACAATTACTTTTTTAATGGGAAGCAACAATTTATCAAACACTGGTGAGTTGTATCTGGTCTAATTTGCACAGACATTCAAAATATTCCTATTTCAATTGATATCCTGTCAAACAATGTGACATTAATATATGACGTGATTTGTTCACCGACGTTGGCATCACAAATACCGAATTTTTAATTGGATGTTTTCCTTTCTCGTCTTGGACGGAGCTGATCAGGAAGTAGAGATAGCCCATTCAGGAGAGATGAGTTTTTCTTAATTTTTCAGTATACTACCATCTAAATAACCAATGGGCATACAGTGATCTTGCTTAAAATTCTGGAATAATAACTAACTTGCTTCAGGGAGGAAAAAGGTTGTAGCATTACGTTTTTAGGTGTAAAATATTTTCCTCTGAAAAAATTAAATAAACAAAATGATCTACTGAAAGCCATATTACATGTTCCATGTTCCATCTTGTGAAACACAGAAAATTGGCAAGTTATTTATGTTAATGAGTTATGACAAAATATTTTGGGAAAGACAGTGATGTTTCTGTTAAAAGTATATTTTTTCAAAAATGTAGATTGTTCTGTGTACTTAAATATATATATATATATATATAATCTAATGATTGCTTTGAAGTATTATGTTATTGTTCTAAATGAGGGAGAGCAATTAGAAAAAAGGGAAAATGGGTGTTTCACTACATCCCAGACTGCGCTTGGAATCAAATTTGCACCCTTGGTTTCGACGACAGTTGCATACCCTCAAGCAAGAACATCAATCATTTACGTTGTACAAATCCAAAAAGATGTGAACAATTTAACTACTGATTCATGGACACAAATGTAGAGAAAATATTGGATCTTGTTCACTATATTTTTGTATTCACACTTGTGTGTGAATCACACTTGTGTTGATTTAAGTGTAGTTATTTTTCAATTATCATTGGAGCTTTAAATAAATTCGTATTTTGATGCAGTTCAAGTAGGCTCTAGCCAAGAGTTATCTCTCCTAAGGGCGCAGTGCAATCGATGCCTTGCCAAAAGCCCCCTTTTTAAAAAGGTACTTTAAGAATAAGACTGGTGTGTTGCTGCATGTGCCAGGATTATTAAATCCAACCATTTTTTTATTTTAATCCAACCTCAATTTATTAGAATAAGCCAGACAATCTATTTGACAGGCTTCCACTTAATATATCTCATGGTACTTTTTGTCAGACTGTACAAAAGTTTTATCAGTGTATTTTGGATCAATTTGGTACTTATGAAGTATTGGAAATGTTGCAGTAATTCGCTAGAGAACAAAATGTGTTTCTTTTACTTGCTTTTCATTTTATACTCGTGACATACGCTGTTGTACATATGAACTGAAGAGAGAGAATCAGATGTACCGTGGAACATTGCATGTATTTTGAAGTTTCTGGTGTCTGTAGTAACTGTGAAGAGGAAAACCACTTGGTTGTGTAACTACTTATTTTGCTAAGTTGTTTCTTACCATGGCATTACTATACGTTACTGTATTTTTCAGCTCCCAACAGATACTGAAATGTAAATAAAACGTATGTATAGTAATTAACTGGGTAACACTGACTTTCTTTATGGTTCTTTATGGTTTCATTGTGGACATTTCATTGTAATTCATAGCATTTTAGATTTATAGAAAATGTCAGCTAATTTTCTGTTTAAATTAGTAGATGTAGGGTAAATTACTCTCAATGGCAACTCTATGGGTTGGCCATTTTGATTATTCCAATTCAGTGTCACACTAGAGACACTACTTTATTACAATAAAACTATTCATCAGAAATATAGCTAGATTACCAGAAAGGGAGGAGTTATGGTCTATCCAATAACATGTTTTACCACCACTCCTAGCATATAGTTTTCATTAAGAACATGGAAAACAAAGTGAGGACCACAACTTTCTGTTTATAAACCAGGCTGGGGTTAGATTTGGGTGGAACCACTTTCTATTCACCACTTCATTTTGCATTATAGTACATTCTGCTAAGGGTTCTAGGGGGTCCGACCCTGCAAATAAAGGGCTTGACTAGCCAACCACAGAAGAGGATCTTTAATGTAAGAGAAAGGGTTATCCTATAGGATAGTCCAGCCCATTTTAACAGTTTATTTCTAACCAATATGATTGGCAGTGAAGTGAGCTGCAATATAGTGTCACTTAAAAAGTAGAATGTGAATTTGTATGTCAGCGCTGGAGTCATGCATTACCCTGTTTTCTGACCAGTGGCACACCATTGCATTAAATATATATTGCATCTCATTAAGGAGAAAAATCACAGAAGCTGTGAATTAAGGAAGAAATACGCAATACAAATCACAATTTCAAACATTGTCAGTTGCGAGCCTGTAGGAATATTGCTCCACAACTTTTGATGAAAAGGAAATTCAACTAATGACAAAATAATGTATACACACACCACTACACTACTGTTAACCAGCCATTTTAATACACATGTGCCATGAAAAAAGTTGAGAAAATGACCGCAGTTCCTCTGTTCTTCTGCATTCATATGCTGTGAATTAAATTCTTGGATTTATCTTTTCCTTCAGTCACAATATGCATTGCTCTTTTTAAATGTATGCATCTTTGGCTGAAGCTCAAAAAAAAAAAAATCAAATAACAGTTCCTTTTTTTGTTTTCTTCATACTCATTTAACAGAAATAAACTGTTCTGATTGCCAAAACAGTGCCAAAGTAGGAGCAGGCAGGCAACGCAGCCACCCATTGGGACACGATCTGGTTTGAAATTTGGGCAGCAGGCTCATCAAACCCTGGAGGTCCAGATGTAACAAGGTGTCTGGTAGGATGTCAGCCCTGCTCCCTTGAAGATCGCTCATGCTAGATTCATTAAAAACCAAGGGGTCAAGGGGGCCAATTTTTTTGTTCTCCAATATGTTTTATACTGCGTGTTCTATATTATTTTAACCAAAGTAAGAAAATATGTAATGAAATATCGAATGCTATATTGAATGCTTAACTTTGAATGTTCTTCTGCAGTCACTTTAACTGGATTGATAAAGATACCTAAGAGCAAATTCACTGGACAAGTCATGTAAATATAAATGATACATGGAAAATGTATTTTGTTTTATTATGGTTAGAGCTTTTTAGGCTTCCGGCCACAGCCATCATGTTATTGCAATGTGCCAGATTAAACCAAAGCTTGTTTTGAAACATCAAATCTAGTGAAAAGGCACGTCACTACATTTCCCACGCTGACTTTAAGAACAAACATCCTGTAGGAAAGGTAAACGGCATCAGTGGATTTACATTACCCGACAGCGATGTACAAAAAGTAATGTCGGCCACTTTTAATGACCGACTTTTGTCAGAGGAGGTTTCGTGAAGCGAAACGTCCTCAAGCAGTTTGTCAGAGTCAAAGGAGATCGGCTTTGCTAGTTGCAGTGTTTAAGGCAGATTTCTCAGAATTTTTGCCATCAAGCTCCCCAATGAAATCTGTTATTATATTCAGAACACTCAGTCCATTCATGTTCTGCAGAGCATATTTTACTTTTTTTGACTGTATATTACCTTTGTAGTCAAATGAAATAAGACGTCGGCACATTCATTGTAATTACTAAAACAAGATTTTTACTAAAAACGTTTTTCCCCATTTTGCAACAATAATTTGAGCAAGGAGCTTTTTGACAGAACCATATATTTTTTCATCTCTTTTTACATCTTTTAAAGTTCGACAACATTTTAGCAACTCATGTCATTGTTAAACATTAACTGACTAAAGAGACGTTTAAGTTCATTGAAGGACTCTGTAAAAGTACCTCAGTTAGTCAATTTCAAATAGCTTTTAATGTCAACTCATTAGAGAGACAATGTGTTGATTTTGATGTAAAAACAAAACAAAACCATTTACACTTTGGTCCTTCCATCCATACATCTAACTTGACTTGAGGATTTTCATATGTTCAAAAAGAAAATAATGAAATAAAGACATTGTAAAAGCAGTTTGTTACCTAGCCGTATAGGTGTCTGTGTAGATCCAGGTCGTCTTCATCCGTTCTCCTTCCACAGAACTAAATGAATGCTATGGTCGGGCATGCTTGTGGCGAACACAAGTCCAGAGTCATTGTCCCCGTCTAGTCCGTTAAGCCAGGAAGTCACGCCAGCTAGAAAGCTGGATCCTCGTTTTGACTTCCTGTAGGCCGGCAGAGGCCAACGGCCCGATATGGCCTCTGTCCTAAGGTCCATCACGTAAAGAAAGTGGTTGTCGAAAAGGAGGGAGAACACCTCCCCGAAACTGAGTAAGGAGAGGTTAGCTGGGTCCGGCATCTTGATCACCCTGGCAACGAAAAGATGGGACGAAACAAATGAGACGCATGAAAAACAAATGTTCTTTTTTTTAAATCTCACACTTATGAATTGATGTCCGATGTACAGTTGGGAGGTTTGAATGTGTTAAAGGTGACACATTGTACCACCAGGTGTGAATGTGATTAGCCGTTACAAGTCGATTTCGAAAATCAACCTCTTCTGACATCACAAGTGGGCGTGTCCATCTAGATGTGCGCTGGATACATCAGTCTACCAGCCCTACCCAGTGGACTGTAGCAAACGTTGCTCATCTAGCCGTCATCCATCTAGGTCGGACACGCCCACTTATGATGTCAGAAGAGGCCGATTTTCAAAACGGCTCGTAACGGTAATCACACTCACACCTGGTGGTATGATACGTCACCTTTAACACTCGTGGGACAAGAAAAAACAATGAAAAAAAACAATGAAAAAAAAGTTACCTGATAATTTCAAAGCTGGAGAAATCCCACTGGTAGACGCCGAGGTCGGAGCTGCACACGATGTGGCGCCCGTCGAACTGCAGCCGCGGCTGGAGGGTGACGCTGCGGTCCTCTGACACCGTCAGCGTCTTCAAGCACTTGCAGTTGATCTCCCTCCCTAACGGCCACACCTGGGGGGGGGCGGGGGGGGACACAGCTGGCTTCACCGTGGTGTACGAGACAGTGGAGTGGTTTGGCACAACTAGGAGAGTTTAAACTGGTAATGGTTAGACTCGCTGGGGTACAAAAGCAGATGGAGAGGGGCCATAGATCAGACTGGCCTTAATCTCCATTAGGTCCTACATCTCCCTCTACGTCTCCCTCTAAGGTCCTATTATAATGCACCCAAAAGGGTCCAACAGAGTCCAACTTGACTTTCCGATGGGGCAAACGTTTGTGAGTACGTGTGTAGTGTGTATGTGTCCCAAAAGGTAGTATCACAAAGAAAGTACTATGAATTCATTGTTTAAAAATAATTGAACAAAATGATTGATTATCCATTTGCAGAAGAGCGCTGTTGGTAACAGCAATAAATAAAAAATCGCAACAGCGTAATCGAAACCTCATGAGCAAGTTTGCATCTTTATAAATGACTGCTGCACATTTGCACACTTTTTGAAGGGACTGACAGGAAATGACAAGCATGTGTACCGTTTCCCTTTATATTCTTGCTAGAGCACCTGTTAAGCTTCCTAAAAATATTATACCACCACAAAACAAAGATGACAATAAATCACGAGTAAACGCAGAAGGGGCTTTTACACGCGTGTGGCTAGGGGGCTGAGAGACAAGAGAGAGACATCACCTTAATTTCATACTTATCAGCGCTGAGCAGGATGTAGTCCCCGGGACTGTGCATCATAGACTCCACCTCACTCTTCTGCAGTATAACCTGATGCAAAGGAAACACACATTATTGTTCCACGTTACATTGAAGCATGCTTTTCACTACAGCAGTGTTGCATTAGCGCTCAAGGTTTCCCCACAGCATTTCACAGCTTAGGAAGCCGCCTAAGCAACGCACGCCTGAACTACGACCTCAAAAAAAGAAATGTTTTTAAATACTATGCAAAAATAATCGAAACTTCATTCACTCTCTGTGTATAGATCAGGCTGCAAGGCACCTGTAAAAGGATGCACCCCCCACCTTCCCCGGGCTGACGGCAAACCGCACCACCTTAACCAACACATTTTCTAAGGGAAACCCTGGGCTCTCATTACAATCGTTAATGTATTCCTTCAATGGACTCATGGAATAATAGGGGAATTCCCACCCTGGCGTACGGAGCCGTAGAGGCGTTGTGTATGCATGGGTCTTGAGGGTTCAATCGAGGGGGGGGGGGGGGGGGGGGGGGGGTTACTGGACCTACTTTGGTGACCCATTCCGTGTGGCCGTTGAGCGTGTTGAGGCAGGCGCCCGCCGACATGGACCAGATCTTCACGGAGAAGTCTGCCGAGCCGCTGACCAGGAGGTCCAGGTCGTCGTTGTAGTCCACACTGAACACTGGACCGGGCAGGGGGGCAAGGGGGACGCATCACCAGTAGAACACATGACATGTCCATTTTCTGCAAATTCTGGAGTCAATCCTAAAAGGCGTAGTTATGGTTCAGCGTTGACGCAACGCAAAGGGGGTTTACGGACCCCTTACGTCCTTGCGGACCCTCCTTGCGTCCACTGCAAGGGCCTGACGTGCGCCTCTCAAAAAGTGTAACCTTGCATCACGGGCTGCGATTGGTCCGCTAAGGTAAACCCGGCGTAAACCGATGCAGAACCGAAACCGCTTCACGACTGCGTGGTCATTGCGTTGCGTCAACGTGTAACCATAACGAAGCCTTTTATTCTGGAGCCAAAGCAATATACTCCCGAGACAGAATATAAATAACACCCGCCAACGGCATCCTCCCAAAGCTGGAGGACAGAAAAACGTTTCACGTATGACGCAGAAGGAGTCGTGCTACACCAGCCAGATTGTCTGGCCGCAGAGCAAGCATTCAATGTGCATTACAGTTGAGCTCCTAAATAAACCAACCTCTATATTGACCAACAAGAGCATAGTACACTCGGCATCAAATTATGAAAATATACCCGTATATAGACTTGAAAATACGTTTGTAAGGGATAGTGTTCATAGAAAATATGGCATGGTAACAAGACACGTTGCAAAATGTACCAGGTCAAATACTGCTAAATCCATCTTCTTGAAATATATATTTTAATATAAATCTTTGCAAATAGCAGTTACCATGGAAGCTACCATAAATCCAGATTACATGTTGTACCAACCTGCACCAGTGTGGCCGCGAAACTGCAGAATTTTAGCCCCCGTGCTCCACTCCCAGCATGCAATGGTGTTGTCAAAGGATCCTGTTACCAGCTTCTGCTCGTCGAATTTAACAGTGGCACATGTGTGGGTCTGAATCCCATAGATGCACTGCCCAGTGCGGACATCCCACAATTTGGCAGAGAGGTCATCAGAACCTGAGAAAAATAAAGGGTTTCATTACTTAACTCAGAAGATGTTCTTTTGAGAAAAAGACTCCCAACACCCTTCCCACACAATACATAATCTACGGTGTAGACTCGTCCAACGTACGGTTGGCCTCGCAAACAAATGTTAATCATTTGGTCCCAACTGTTCCTATTCCAGGGCATTGACTAATGATTAAAGAATAAAAAATGTTAATCGGATTTATAAATTGTATTAGGCGATGTCCATTATCAAAATCAAAGTAAAAAATAGAATTATTAACTAAAACAAGCGTAATACATGTTTGTTGCAGAGGCTCTAGAATAAAGGATAACTAGTATTCGTAATTGCTGAGAGAGCATTGGTCCGAATACAGAACGGTCCCGTCTTCTTTATCAATACTCTGAACACACGGCTCTTGGCTTGATCTCATTTCAATGAGCCATGTCTGTAAACATGTGTTGGTTTATCTGAGGCGTGTGTGTGGGCTGATTTATGGACGCACACCATCACTAGATATGTACAGTATGTATTAACTATCTCAGCAACTCTAAATGCACCACTTCTACATATCTGAACCACAGTACTTCGGGACGGTGTGTCCTCAGCATTTGCCCATACTGCCTTATAGCCTTCTCTTGAGGACTTTACTAATATTAAACATAACATGATTTATATTGTTGGTTTGCAGCAGTAACATCAACGCCTCAGACTACACGGACACGTGGATCGCTTGCCCTTGCAAAAGCCATCTTTTGGAATCCATTTGAACACCAAACCATTTCTCTTGGTCACTGCAGCCTTCAACGGACACTGCGTTGACAGCATTTGTTATTTTGTCCTGCTCTTGTACGTACGCTACGCACACAAAAGCAAGGTCAAGCTCAGAGAACAATACATGCAAATGCATGGTGACCAATGTGTGACATTTCAAGAACATTATAAAATGTCGACTGAGCAGCTCATAGAAACGAGCAACAGGACCATACTAACATCTAGTAATGGAGTGACAAAAGAACGCAGGCCGAGACGTTTCTACCCAATTAACTCTCATTCCTCGGGGAAGAACAATGTTACAGGTTACACTTAACAGGTGCCGTCATGGCATCTAAGGCATGGAAAACCACAATGCTTTATCCATTGCATACATAACACATACGATCATAAAGATTCTTACCATCCCCCCCGATTGGGCCTTAATGTACGTTATTAATCCTAGTTGGGAAACGAGGGATCCATAGCATGCTCCAGGGAAGGCCTGCCCACATACCTGTGCACAGCAGGCCGTCTTTGTAGTAGAGGGCGTAGACCCGGGCGCTGTGGCCTATGAGCGAGGACGTCTCGAAGGCCTCCTGCTCACTCAGCTGTGTCATCCGCAGCTTGGCCTTCAGGTAGACGCCCTTCCAGTGTGTCGCCTCCTGAATCGACTCGTCGATCTGCCAGCCCAGCTCCCGACACACACCCTGCCATACCTCCGTGCAGGAGTTGATCACCTAAAAAAGGGAAATGAAGGGACCCTTTACAAAACGGTCCACAAGCCAAACGTAGAGAACGCTTGAAAATGACGCTGAACAAAATTAAAGCTCTCTGGCTTCCAGCACACATGTGGCAAGTCAAGGTGATGGAAGAGGAAGCTTGCTATTAGGTTTACCGGTAAAAGACAAAACTTGTCCATTAGTGGCAAACAGTGTTTTCATCTGTGGCCTTGTCTGTCTTTTCCATTCAAACCAAGCACAAACTACTGACAGCATCCCTCTCTCTTCAACACAAATCCATGGCTCTTATGCTGCGATTCTTTCACTCCCAATCTTGTCGTCTGCTCAAATGGTTTTTCTCACTACAGTTAGCTTAATTGGCTGTCACCAGGCTAGACCGCAGTCTTTAGTTTAGTGTTCTTGTTGATGGCCACACGTCCTCTTAATCCTCGTATATTCTTCTCCCCTCTGCAGGACCACAAAGGGTCCATGTCCTCACAGGGTTCTCGGCTACATTTTCATTTACATGTTTCGTTCGCGTGGACAAAGCGACGTGCAGCCGAGCTCTCGGAAGACTTTTATCTACACGATAAGCCACCAACAAAAAGGGCAGGTACACGCCTCTAATGCCGCTTTTCCACTGCATGGTACCAGCTCGACACGACTCGACTCAGCTCGCATTTTTTGTGTTTCCACCGCGAAAACATGGTATCTGGTACCTGAAGTGGCTGCTTTTTCTAGTACCGCCTCGCTCTAGGTTCCAAGCGAGCTGAGCCGATGCTAAAAGGTGACGTCGGCAGACGGCCGGCCACTGATTGGCCAGAGAGTGTGACGAAGCCACGAGAGCGACATGGCAACCATGCTGGTAACAGCCATAGCAGCGCCGCAGCCAACATATTCCACTTCTTCAACTTCTTCAACATGCCAGCTAATAATACGAACACGAATACCATCGCATCGATGTCCTCCATTGTTGTTATGTGGGTTCTGTCCATGTGTGGGTTGCGTAGGTGTTGTTTGCGTCGCGTACAAAAATACGTCACGGCCCTTGCGCGCAGCCGACCCCGCCCACGTCCAGGAGGTACTATTTGCGGTGGAAAAGGACCCGTGCTGCTACCGTGTCGAGTCGTGTCGTGTCGTGTCGAGTCGTGTCGTGTTGTGTCGAGTCGTGTCGAGTCGAGCTACATGTGCGGTGGAAAAGCGGCATAAGACCAGTGCAGATATTCCCAGATGCATCAACGAAGAGGTATAAACCAGCAACCTGTTGCACACCAGTGAAAAGGTTATAAGGAAATTAAGGAAGGTGTCTGACCAACTAGTAGTGGGCCATGTCTCCCTGTTAGACCCAAGCTATGGGCAAACACGGCAGTGGAAAACATTGTGCCATAACATGTTTACCTAGACATGAACATGTATTTGTAATCATAATAATAATAAGTGAGTGTTCATCATTACCTTATTCCACTGCTTGCAGACCCGGCAACAGGTGAGGAGGGTCTGGGGATCCAGCCAGTGCAGCAGGTAGAAGGTGAGCTCCAGCGGCAGGAGGCGCAGGAAGTCCCTCTTCAGCAGCGTCTCCAGTCCATTGGACAGGTGGCGCAGCTGCACTGCGCTGCTCAGGGAGATGAGCTGGTCCAGCGACTGGTTGCGCTGCGGGTCGTTGAGTGTAAGGAAGGAGGCAGAGACCGACTCCAGCCACGCCTCAAAGGCTGCCTTCTCCATGGGCACATGGGAGCGATGGCTGGAACATTAAGAAGAAAAGGAGTCCAAATGTTACGCTCGTACTGTCTGCTTTTAGAAAACAGATTAAAAGCAAGTGGCCTTTCGTTATTAAGCAAATACAAAATAAACTTTTGTGATGCACACATTGAAAGGGTTTTTCAATTGTTATCCAACTAATTGTGCATTGCATCGATCATACGTTTTGATAACACTGCATTGCTACAAGATGTCTTGCAATTCCAGTCAATATCTTGTGTTACAGCTTTATAACGCTTAATCTTTCTTCAACTTAACCCTTCTCAACGTAATGATTTCAGTATAATGATCCTTGATCTATACTCTTGCATTCAAATCTAATTGCAAACAAAAAATGTGTTGGTTGACTGGGTGAATAAAGATATCGCAACAGCTGTTCATCTCCATGTAACTGGGATAGGAATAGTCCTAAACAAAGGAGACATGTCAATGTTGATGGCCCAATTTGGTTCACCTGCAATGTTACACATGCTTGCAAACCATATGTCACATTGCAAACACAAATCCAAAAGAAAGAAATGTAATCCAACAGTGGATGTCTCATCACACAGCTGTGTTAAAAAACGATTGCAATGCTATGTCATTATTCGAATTGTTATAGCATGTTATGGCATGTTAGGAGACTACCCAATAAATCAAAAGGAAATAAAACACCTAGTTGTAATGAAGTGCAGAAGATAAAGAGGTAGTTGAGAATAGGAGACATTTCTATTCATTCATGTTAATATTGACAGCCGCAATTTACTACTACTAGATCTACAAGCGCAGGCAGTCACGCCCATTTCTGGCCAGGATAGTATTTTTGCGTGGGGTTGAAATGATGACAATGATTATATGCGTCGATTTCAAGTTAATGTAGAATATATTGTTGATTAATGACAGCAACATCTTGAGGCCTAGCAAAACATTTAAAGATCAGATAGCAAGGGACAAGTGTCGATGACGCCTATGAGATCGGATCAATAAAAAATAATACACATATTTATATATAATATACTCAAAAAACGATGCATCACTGGCCGCTAAGGTGCAAAGCCTAGCGTTAGCAAATTGGCTAATTATCAACTTCGATAGCTAACATAAGCTAACTACAGTATGAGAGCAAAGTTAGCTAGCGAAACACACAACCCGACTATCACGGTAATCACATGGAAAATACACACACAGAAAAACAAAAGTTGATAAAGCAAACATGTACGAACCAGAGAGCCACTGTAGAGTTTCCTTACATCACTCTGTGCTGGCTTGGGTCACATAGCTAGCTATCGTTAGCTATTAGCCAGCCTGTCAGCCAAGCAAGTTGAAAGAACAACCCAACTACGCAACAAACCACTATGAAGAGAGTGATTCCGCTTAGTTTTTAAGCACAAAATACATCAATTAGGCTGTAAAAAGGTTTCTGTTAATATCAATTTGGGGTGTTTGAAGCAGAGAGGCTAGCTAAACAAGCTATAAACAGAATGAATCCCAAGAATTATTGGACAGCAATGCATCTCGCCGGAGGGACTTTTGTTCCCCCACTGAGGCCTGACAGCCGATTGCCTCGGCTGCCGCTGGCGCCCCACCCCTTTGTCCAACGGGCCAACCGGGAGTGAAGAAGCGCACTTCAACCGTGTACAATTTGAGCCAATAATAATAGCGCCATCATATGAATTCGCTTCTAAAAAGCCGAAAGCGTTTCATATATATTTTTTAAATACATGTAGCAATTTCTTATACATGGATTTGTTTTTTGTACGATTTTTGCCTTCATACCTAATGTAAAATCAATCACTTCTCAATTAGCCTACATTTATTCAACGATTATTTTCTATTTCTTTACAATTATTTGATTTAAACTTTAAACCAAGCATTAGTTAAAAAATAAGAAATAGAAAGTACAAGTATTTAATATAGCAATTTAAAATTGATAAATGATATATATAGGCCTATAAATAATATATATAACTTAATACAGTGTAATTATCTTGTTTTTATGGTTAATATTTAGATGAGGAATATATAAATATTCACCAGTATGTGTGTTATGGAGGTTATTATCAATATAGATATATAATGTATATGCCTAAATATATTCCCATAACTATTGACATCTGTGTGCATTTTTGGGTAAAAACGTTGTTTTGCTTAACTCTGTATGTTTAAGAAAGATCTACTATATGATTCTATAATGGATGTATAATATTTGGAAATTAAACATGTACGGTTTATTTTCTGAGATACAACTATGACTATGTTTTTCATATCAGCATTTCTAAAATCCTATCTGTATGTAAACAACACAGAACTAACCGAGGACTGTGCAGTAGTCGGTACAGAACATGGATCATTTTGTTTCAGAACACCTCCCATTGTCACACAATGACATGCCGTCCACAAATAAAACGCACAGAGTAAATCCCCAAATAATAACTAGGCCAATGCAGACCTAGTTAATGGTGCAGGTTATTTATCATGACTCCACATTGGAGAGTACACTCACATTGTGCACACTCCTGGTTCAGCACAGCCTCACATTAACAAGAAAAGAAAACAATCGATGACATTTAGCTATGGTCCAGTTACTGTACCGCCCTTCATCATTGTTGCCATGGACTACAATTGAAGCAAACATTCAACATTTCCAGCATTGCTAAAGGCATGGGAGGACATATCGTAGTGATCTGTCATCTCCACCTGTATCCACTGTTCCGTTATATGCAGGAAGAACACATGGATTGTGAGGTTTATCTCTGCAGTCTGTCTCCTCCAATAAAGTTTGACTCCACTCTTCCTTGATGCAGTTGGCCAGTTGGTCCGTTCATGGAGACACAAATAGTGACTCGGACAAACACAAATACTACAACTGTATGTGTGTCCTCTCCCTCTAACCGTCTCATTATAGCAACCTGACAAAATGTCTTTATTCAGGTCCAATTATGGGACACACCGTGGTCAGGAAGAAAGCTGTCCGTTAAACCACCGTCTGTCACTCACAGCTGTGTTGGGAGGTGGGTGGAGCAGAGGGGGTTTTGGGGGAGGAGGAGGAGGGACACAAATGATGGACAGCTAAGGTCTAAGCCCTGTTTGTCACAAAAGCTGCTGAAGACACGAATGAGGGACTGGTAAAACCTGGTGTGGATCCCAGTGAACTGGAGCACTGTCCCACCTATATTTTCTCTTTTCTCCTTTCTAACATTTTTAGACACTTCACTCTTCACAACACACATATAACCCAGAATATATTCTTATTATAATAAAGGTGAGAATCTTAAATGTCCTTAAATGTGAAATTGTTCCTCGAGTCATCAATTTGGAATCACCTTGTTAGAATACACTATTATAACGTGAAGATTAAAAAACTGACAAGATAACTAAACGTTTAACGTGTCTTACATCAAACAAGGCATGTTATTCTCTCTTCTGGAGATTTCAAAGTCTGTCTTTTTTTTTTAAAACCTGGTATGATTCGGACCTGCTGATCCATGCAGTGTTTTCCTTCTGCTCGTCTCTCCTCATGGCTGATTACACTCTCCCACTCTAGTCCAGGCCGTCGCTCAGTGTCAGCCAACGGTGCACTCATTAGTGCGGTGTGCGGACTCTAGTATGTCAGGAGAAGAACAAGACGGGAAAAGCAGCCCAACCCATGGAGTCCGGTCCCATGTAAAGATGCCAAGTTTTTAGAATTATTCTTTTCCTTTAATTAGTGGTCCTGTGAAGACCAGGCTGACTTGCCTTGCTATGGAGTTTAGGAGAGTTCCTCTGAACCTGAAGACTCTGTTCCTGACCATGATGATGTTCAAATGGGGTGAGTTACAAATCTTTAAAGTGTCACTTATATTTGAATTATTCCATTGAATTCAATAGGCCTGTTGTGAATGGTAGGCTACGTGTTGTACATGGTTGGGGGGTATACAAACCTGTACACCTTTGTAATCCCTGTTCAGTCAGGAGGCAAGGTGCGTGGCAAAGATGTCACTTGCGTGTGTGTTAAATTATGTTAACGAGTACACAAACCGTCTTTGTAATCACGATTTGAAGAGTGAAGAGCTGAGAGTTCTCCCTAACCGCACTTGCGCTGTCGAGCAACAAGTGGTAAAAAGAAGGTGCAAAAATATTTGACATTATGATTAATATCGTTTTTTATATAAGTATTTTCAATTACAGATGTCATACACTGCTTCACATAAAAAGGGTCCATAGTTGAATAGTTAGGGATCAGAGGTCTGCATCAAATTGTTTATGCATGCATGCACAGGTCAGCCATGGCTGAGATCCCCACAGCCATACCCCACAGACGCCTTCACTAAGGCCTGGTTTTGAATGAACAAAAGAGAACATCAAACAAGTCTCGAAACATTCTAAAAAAAGATCCCATTCGTTATAATCTGGTAAAGAGTGACATAATGTTCACAAAGTAATTGCATTTTGTTTTGAGGATTACAATCCCTTTTATTTTTTCTCGCACTAACGACAGAAACCAGGCCGCTCCTGCTGAGATATTGGATGTCTCACGGTGCACTAACCATTTAAAGCCAACGTAGCCCTACTAACTTTAACACAGGTGATGCTGCATTAGAATATGTATACTGTAAATATACAGTATATATATATACAAGAGCTCAGGCACCTTAATGAGACGTTACTATTAATTCTTTATAATGACTACGGTATTAGCTTCTGACTGACCACCTATTTTGGTATAAGAAGATTATATATTATAGATGTTTGAGACAAACAGCATGATAGTAAAGAGTTTATTTTCTGTGTGTGGGTGTGTGTGTGTGTGTGTGTGTGTGTGTGTGTGTGTGTGTGTGTGTGTGTGTGTGTGTGTGTGTGTGTGTGTGTGTGTCCATGTCTTTATTTCTCTGGGCTGGAATGTACTGTGTTTTATGCCTATGTTAGCAATGTTTATACTTTTGCAACAAGTAAACAACAATTGTCAAGTTGTAAGCATAGATAAAAGCTGCATGACTGCACCAGAACTGTGTGGGGGGAGAGTTTGCTATCTATCCTGATAACCTCTTGCCAAGACACATCTGTCTAGCCGAGCAACAGTCACAATGATACCAAAGTGACCGGGACGTTCTGTCAATATACATGAGTCATTAACAATAAGAAAAACTGTGTTTGTGTTCAGGGAAATGCGTGTTAGCAACATGAGTAACTCTGACTAATAATACGATTAAAGAGAAATGATGTGCAACTATATTGGCAATATGCACTCCCACTTGGCACTGGACTGGTTTTCTAACCTATTTGATAAAAATAAGATATACATTAGTATTACATCTATATATTTGCTAGAGATAATAATAGCTGCTTTATCGTTTTCTAAATGCTCCTTAAAATTGAATATCGTATGGGCTGTACATTTATGGTTACTGTGTGCACAGTTCTGCTTCATGATGCTCTAGTTGTAAGTGTATTTTGGTGACACCTTGCGACTCCGATAAAACATATAGCTCAAATAGCAAAACAAACCCTGTAGAGTGATGAAAAGAGATCATTCAATTTGACACCCTAAGCATAATAAACTGTGGGCTTCTTTGATCAAATAAGTGTGAAATAAATCAAGTCAAATAAAAGTTTCACCTCATCTATGGAGGAGAAAGCCCAAAGAAATGCTAGCAAGTCAAGCCGAATGCTGTAATCTGTGGTATGGACACTAGAAGCTTAGAGAAGCAAGGGGATTGGCCCAAAGAGATCTTGGAGAGATTAAGTAAAGGAGAGGCTCACAGATTTTGTCACACCTGCTAGAGGTTCTCAAGGTTTACCAAGTCAATAAAATGGGACTCACGTTGGTGAAGACAATATTCAAATAAAGAGAATTAATAGCAAAAATTGAAACCAAAACAAACTTGAGAAGAAACGAGATTTAGGAAGATAAGTGATTTTTTCAGAGAAAATATTCAGAATCCTAAGTGTCCTCCTATAACTACCCAAAAAAACAAGATGTAGGCATCCAATATCATGCATGCATGGAATATATGAAAACTAAAAGGGAACCTTTGATAACAAAAGTGCAATGTTTACAGAATACAAATAATACGTATAATATATAATGCGTAATTGATGAGATATTAATCGCCATCATTTCGATAAATGAAAAGGAACAAGGTGGATGGAAATACCTTGTTTACCAAATTTGTCTCTTCATTCTCTCAAAAGAGGTGGCTCCTAGAGAGCTGGTCAACACTTCCGGCCTCCGGTCGTGAGAACGAGACGGTCCACAGGTTTAAACTCCTGATGGCACCGCTCTCTAATCTGTCACCTTCCAGTACAGTGGACGGTCTGCCCCGGATCAGGGCTGAGGCGGCGGCTCTTGAAACAGAATTGGATACGACATGTACCTTCTGGTGTGTGAATGGCGGCCGGTGGCACGGCAGCGTCACAAAGCCGCCCCACAGCGGGCCTTTCCCCTAACACCGGCTGCCAGGAAGCACAAAGAAAAGTAGATTAGCTAAGCCCAAGCTCTTCCCCACCTGGAGGCACTACAACGCTGTCAGACAGCGTCAGACAAGTTAAGTTATCAGGGGAGCAAACAAGGTGAGGGTCAGTGGCAGGAAAAGGCGCGAGGGGTTAGAACGCTTGGGTGTGAACGCCTACTCCAGGGCCTACTTTGGGACATCCATACCTGTGGCGCAGGTGATTAACTGTCCCGCAAGGAAGCGAGCGTGGCAGCAGTGCTTGGGGTTGACTTGCAGCCTGGTTTGGACAGCGGGGGAATACTTGGAAGGTTTCCATGTCCTTCTTAGTTTACAGTTTGGTCTAGGTATATAGGCCTACTTGTTGCTCCCACTGAGCTATATATTCACTTATATTTTATATTCCTGTGCAAAAGCGTGGCATGTCGTTTGATGTTAGGATGTCTATGAGCTGTTATTTGTAGCAGCGAAACTTTATGCTCCAAAAAACCGTGATATCTTTTTTTGAGTAATCAACCACCCAATGCCTGTTTCTTCTTCTTTCTGTTGATTGTTATACTGACTCAATAGTATTGTAGTGGTTTTGGATGTTGTCAGGATGGATTGCTGAAAACTGTGTGTCCGTTTTCAGCAATCATTCTGCTTGATGTGCTCTTGTTCAGGTCAAATATTTAGATGCAGTAAATACGATTCTTGTTAAACTTGCACACTGCCGGCTGTAAGTCTTGTTCAAATGTATGTTGATGGAAACGCATCTTACACGGTACTTTGTAAGTCCCTCAAATAGTGCAATTAGTGCCTCTCATTTGCTCATACACATTCTAACAATGGTGAATGGCTCACAGTATAGTATATGAACTCCAGCCCACCACGGGAACAGTGATAAGTGTCTTACTCAAGGATACCTCAACAGTATTTAGGAGGAGCTCCAGGAATCAAACCGACAACCGTGGACAAGGGCCGCAGTGTACCTGCTGAGTTGCAGCTGGCCACAAGGACTCCTGAAGGAATGTGAAGTAGAGACACTTTGGAGTTGTCATTCATGAAGAAAGAAACAAGTGCATTATAAACTGGATGCAAGTTCATCAACAGAATATAGGATCTAGGATCAACGTTCACAAGAGGATATATGTTAAGAAATGGGTTTCTGAGGATAAAGATGTCCTGATGTCTGTTTTGTTATTTGTTATATTCACTAACCATTAATCAACCTTAAATAATGAAGACAAAAAAAACACGGAATTTAAGGATTGGAGATTGTGTGGCAGTGCAGCCAGAGTGTCTGTCTGAACAGGCACAGTAAATAAGTAGCATCGCGAATGTAACTAATTGGTAGAGTGGCAGAGCATGCCTTGCACCATCGTCCTGAAAAATTGTCCTTTCTTTCGCTTGCTCAGTCAACTCGTGTTAATATGTTCCACTTCAATGACAATGGGGAAAAACTGGGCGTGAAGGAAAGTGTTGGTAGGGATTTGGTGCTGGAGGATTGGGGACAGTCAGTGGTATATCCGGAGAGGGGGGGCCACAGATTGACCCATAGCAGGAATGTGGACTACTTTCACACAGGGCCTATGGCAGGGCGGGGACAGCAGAAATTGAACGCAGGAACAATGGCCGCACCAACCAGCTTGACCTCTCAAATGTTCATTCAACTAAATAATCCACACTAATCATGCGTTTGATATTTACCCACATCCTAATATTATCCACAGCATTTCTAAAGCGATCATTGTAGTTACATATAGTAAGCATAAAGCAACAGGTCTATTAAAAAAGCTTTTCCTTGTTGTACTACATTATAGTGTAGTAGGCAGTGAGGAACGAAATTATCATAGCAAATTACTTAATTGTTGTCATTGTACTGTTGTCTGTTACTTTGTAAGTTTTACTTGGCCAGAATATGACTGTAGAGTTGCCATGTCCCTCAATTGCAACTCCATTTAAAGATGCTAAATGCCAAATCCCAAATAAAAGTTTTTTAATCATGGCTTTAACAATAATAATGATCAACATCAAGCTAATTCCCTTTCTGTCTGTGTGTTTTAGGAATATTCTGTAACGCCACCTCAGACAAGTGCTTGTCTGCGCCCTGCCGCAACGCTGCCACCTGCGTGGACAACATGGACGACTACGTCTGCCTCTGCCCCAGAGACGGGGTCCGTTACATGGGCAAGGATTGTGACCAACTCTACGACGCTTGCCTTTTCAACCCCTGCGACGACTGCACCAGCATACCGGGCACCGCGCAGTACCACTGCGTGTGCCCGGACGGACTGACCGGCGACAACTGCACCGAGGACATAAACGAATGCGAGAGCAATCCGTGTTCCGAACCGCGTTCCGTCTGCGTGGACCAACTCAACGGCTACTTTTGCAGGTGCCCGCCCGGGTACGGCGGAGATGACTGCAAAACACATGTCACAGACTGCGTGGACGCGCCTTGTCAGAACGAAGGCAGCTGCATCCTGCTACCAGAGGGCTTCAGGTGCCAGTGTGCGATGGGGTTCGAAGGGCGGTACTGCGAGGAGGACGTGGACGAGTGCGCGTCCCACCCGTGTCAGAACGGGGCGATCTGTATGGACGGGGTGGCCGAGTTCCACTGCTTCTGCGTGCCCGGTTTCCAGGGCTACAACTGCGAGTTTGACATCAATGAGTGTGCGTCGCGTCCCTGCGAGAACAACGCCACCTGCATCAACGAGAAGGACCACTACGAGTGTGAATGTCTTGAAGGCTTCACGGGCAAGTTCATTCACTTGTTAAAAAACTAAACAAGAGAATCAAACAGGCTTCATAATGGAGTAAGACTGCAGAAGATAGATGCATAAACGCTCTAACTGATAAATCACAACAATGAGTAGTGAGCACCTGATCACTCACTGCCTTACACGATTTAGAAAAATTAAACTTTTTAATTTCTTAGTTTCCCTTTTAAAATTATATTTACATTTTAGGTACTGATCAGAATCTTAAATCCAAAGTGAGGCTGAGGAAAATCAAAGCATACAACAAAATATGGAGTAGCTACCAAAAGGGAATGTGTGGGAAGTGCATAAGAATCAAACATAATTGTGTTGTTTTCATGTATTAGTGAGTGGGGAAAAAAAGTGTTTCTCAAAAACATGAAAGAAAATAATATAGGCCACAAACACATGGGTATCTACCTTTCTATCACTCTAGACTTTATCTCTGTCAGATAAAGCCTCCATGTAATTGAGAAAAGACATCCCCATCCCAGCTTTTCTTAGTGGTCTCTGTCAACACGCCTGGTCTGTGTTAAGAGTGCTGAGCTGATATGTGTTGGCAGGGGCCAGTGGGGAGGGGCGCGAGATAAGCCCTTCTGTGGCTTTCATTTGTCAGCAAATCTGAAGCAAAGAACCTCCCATTGGACTGCTTAATGTCTTGGTCACCATCAGATGATTACAGAAAGTTAAAGGGGCTGTAGGTAAGATTCAAGAGATGTACAGAGTTAGCAGCAAAGCGCTAAAGAGAACAAGATTATACAAAAGAACAATTTAAAAATAATTTCCACCATTGAGAAGTTTTGCATTTAACGCACCAATGGATGACAGACAAGATTGATTACCTGAACCAATCAGGGAAGAGAAGCCCTTATTGGTCAGAAATAAGCATGGAGCAGTCTCCAATCATATACAGATGGAGGCAAAGTCATTCTCACAGCGCATCTCACTCACAAATAGCTGATTGACGGCTAGGCCATTTCTAACAAATGACACTAAAATAATCGTACCTAAATCACCTTTAACCATGTCACTTCCACTTTCCTTATCCAATGCTGTGGATTAGCTCTGTTGGTCTAAAGTGCAGTATTTCTCTGACCTCTTTAGGAGTGAACTGTGAAATGGAGATTGATGAGTGCGAGTCCAACCCCTGCCAGAATGAAGGCACGTGCCATGATCTCGTTGCCATGTACTCCTGTGAATGCCATCCTGGTTTTGACGGCACAGACTGTGAGGTGGATGTCGATGAGTGCACGAGCGGGCCTTGTCAAAATGAGGCGATCTGTCATGACCGTGTCAACAGGTAAGGAGAAATGTTATGTTTGTATGTTCTTCTACATACGGAGGCCATGGTTTTCCTTTTGAAAAAACTGAAGTCTCCCCGGTTTCAAGAATGACCGACCGTAGTATGCAGAAGTATATTAATGCAAACTATGTCAGGGCTGCAACTTATATTTATTACTATTATATATGATATTTATGATTTCTGAATTCTAAAAGTCTCCCGCTTACTAACTGGGAAGGGCTTAATCTTAAATAATGCAATTATTCAATGAAATGCCATAATGGCAAATCCAGAGGCTAAACTGATTAGCTTGCTTTGAAAATTTGATAAACCGATACATTTGAGACATTTATGTCATTAAATAATCAACCTTATTCACACTTGTATATAGGTATATTTATTAATCTCTATTTTAGATCAAAAATATATTTGTTTCAACATACTAGAATCCACGAAAAAAAAAAAAAGGTTAGTTTGCATTCCACCTCCTATAGCATTGTCTAAAACCCTCGATCATGTGACCTGCAGCTACGAGTGTGACTGCACGGAGACGGGTTTCACGGGGGACCACTGTGAGGAAGACATTCTCGAGTGTGCCTCTGACCCATGTCAGCATGGAGCTACCTGCCTGGAGGGGATCAGGGAGTACAAGTGCCTCTGCTGGCCAGGTAGGAAAGTTTTTTGTTTCAGTGGTTCTTAACCTGGGAGATGCGCATTAAAGTGACCAATAATATTTGATGCAACTTCTGCTGAGGGATTTAGAAAATAATGCAGTATTTATAAATATTTTTTATATATTTGTATATTATTATTTATATGTTTTAGTATTCTAAAATTAACTTTTAACATTTTTTTTGTTTAGGAACTTTATGCCAATTTTCATCGTCGATATGGAAAGTCCTTCCAAAAATGAATTCAGAATATGTTCTTTTTAAATGTCGTCCCAACCCCACAGGTTATGAAGGGCCAAACTGCGAGGTTGACATAGACGAGTGTGCCGTGCAGCCGTGCCTGAACGGAGGAGAGTGCTTCCAGAGGTCTGACCCAACCCACTGGGAGCAGGGCTGGGAGCTGGACCATGCAGATGCTGCAGGGTACATCTGTCAGTGTACACCAGGCTTCGCAGGTCAGCAGACGCAAAGAGAAGAACATTCTACCATTATTATTTTCTTTTTTTGTCTTGGGTTATTTTTTTTTAAATAATTTTGGTTTTATTTTATTTGTACCTTCTAGGAGAGAACTGCTCTGTCGATATTGACGAGTGTGAGTCAGAGCCCTGCCATAATGGCGGAATCTGTGAAGATCAGATCAATGGCTACGCCTGCAACTGTGCAGCTGGATTTGGAGGTAAGTCCCCTGATTCATAGAAATAATGCCAGAAGACAATAAGACCATGGTAGTTCTCAGCTCCAGTGTACAGTCTACTGAGCAGCAGGAGCTACTCAGTTGACAAACTAATTCATTGCTTTTACTTAACACTGTGAGAACTAAATCCGTACTTCCTTATCACATTACGATTGCAATGTTCCAAGATATTTTGTTGCCAGAAATATAGAGATAGATTGAAAAATTGCTCTGATAGCCTTTGGACAAATTATAACATTTTGTTCACGTTCATAACAGTTTCACATGTGAATTTTTCTCTACAATTATCTTCTTCATTAAGCACACAATGCAATTGTAGTTTGATTGTCGTCACTTTGTAGTGTTCATATTTCTTGTGAACGCCTTTAACAACATGCATATGCTCCATCTTCCCAGGTGTCCTCTGTGAGATCAACATAGACGAGTGCGAGAGCCAGCCCTGCCAGAACGGCGGCTGGTGCGAAGACGGCCTGGCCTCCTACGTTTGCCACTGTCCCGACGTCAAGCCCGCCGGCAAACTCCCTTGGGGAGGAGAGCGCTGCCACGTCAAGCTCTATGGCTGCGTGGACCACGACTGTCTGAACGGGGCCACCTGCCTGCCCTGGCTGCGCCACGATGAGCACGGCCACACCTGCCTGTGCCAGCATGGCTTCTTCGACGACCGCTGCTCCACGCAGACCACCTTCTCCTTTTCGGCTCCGGGATTCGTCCACATCCAAGTTGACCCTCATGAGGAACGAAGGCGAAGGGAGGCAGGCGAGCAGCCTCATCTTCTCGCGGGGTACAGCGGAGTGCGGTTGCGCTTTCGGACCACGCTGCCAAACATGCTGCTGTTTTACCGAGGCGACGCCGCCAGCTTTCTGTCGCTGGAGATTGTGAGCAGCGGCCTACACGCAAAGGGCCTCTTCGAGGGATCCGAACTGGATGTCCATTACCCGGGCTCGGTGAGCGACGGGGATTGGTGGGACGCGCATGCGTTTGTGACCCAAGACAGTCTCGGTTTGGTGTTGAAAGGCTCCACCTGTGACCCTAAAGGATGCACAATTGTAGACGGCAGTCATGACGGGCTCCAGTTAAATCCTGAATCCTTTACCCACGTTTACGTGGGTGGCGCGCCGGATGACCTTCTTGAGCGGACCGTGAGTGGCGAGGGTTTCCTAGGATGCATGGAAGACCTGGAGATAGACTCAAAGCCAATTCTGCCACAAGACCTTCCAGAGGGCCAAAGCCACGAGCTCGGCTGTAGCAAGACTGAGTGGTGCGAGTCCGATCCTTGCTCAGGACACGGACAATGTGTGGACCTGTGGACCAAACACCGATGTGACTGTCACCGGCCCTACCGAAGCCAGAGTTGCTCAGAGGGTAAGCACTTGCCTACAATGGTCTCCTCAGAATACATAACATCGGCATAGCACTCCCAAGATCTCCATTATTGTAACTGATAGTAAACAATAAAGCAATTCAATGAATAACCTCAGTAAAAATAAATTGAATTCTGCTCCAACAGAGTTCCAGTCGTGGACGTACAGCCACGAAGACACAGTGAGCTACAGTGCCTACGACGTCAGAAGCAGCCACCGGGGGGACTTTAGCGTCTCCTTCTTCATCAGGTCCTTGAAGCCCGATGGACTACTCTTTCAGCTGCGGAGGCCCACCGGAGACGGCGAGGGTCAGGTCTACTTCTCTGTGTACCTGGGCATGGGCAGGGTCTTCGTTAGCTCCCTTCCTAGCAGCACACCGCTAACGGCGCCCATCTTCGTAGCCAACGGTGAGAAGCAATTTCTACAGGTGGAAGTCCAGCAGAGGAAGGTGATCTTTGAGCATGCGGGCCTTCGATACGGGATAGGGGAGATCCCGGAGGTGGAGGTGAACAGCGGTGATGTGGCCTACGTCGGAGGCCTGGCCCAACACTGGAGCTCAGAGGCCTGGGGGGGTGCTTTCAAAGGCTGCCTGCAGGACGTGCGTCTGGACACAGTGCATCTGGTCTTGGAAGCATGGAGCGACTCGGAAGAAGGGAGTCTGGGTTTGGCACGTGACGCTGAACACGTTGAGACTGGATGTGTCAGTGATGATACTTGCAAGGTAGGAAATCATTTAATGAACCTTTTTAAATCTCCTCTCTGCGCACGTTTAGGTAAACCAACATTTTTATTTTTGACATTCTGTATAACTGACCTTAATGGGGCTAAGGCAAGACAATGAACTCTTCCTCCTTACACTTTTCCGCCATTGATAATTTTTTGCATTTCAAACACCTGTGATGACAGTCAAGATGTATTTCCCGATCCCTCAAATCAGGGAAGAGATGCTCTGATTTTTCAGGAACAAGCCAGGAGCAGTCTTATATATAATGGTCTTATACCAATGTAGACGCAGTAATCTCGGAGCAGATATTCGTACAATGCATTTTACTAATTATCTGAAGGATGGCTATGCCATTTCTAAAAAATTTACTCAAATAATATGGCGTATCTCTACAGCACCTTTCAGTACCCTATATTATTGTTATTCTTTATAACTGACTGAATCATAACTAAATTGAAAGAAAGGGCTTCAAATATAACTAAAGCAGAGAGACATAGATAATTTCTCATGGATTAAATCCTACATTTTTCTTTAGGTTGAGCCATGTGAAAACGAAGGGAGCTGCGCCATCACCTTCAATGACTTCACGTGCTCCTGTCCAGAGCACTACACGGGCAAGACCTGCGCAACAAGAGTTTGGTGTGTTAGCAACCCGTGTGCCAACGGGGGCCAGTGTGTGGACCTCTTGGATGGATATGAATGTAAGAACACATTTACGACTCCACATATCTGTGGTTATATACATAAAAAAACAAAAGGCAATCCAATATCAGAATTCTCTCTTATAGCAGGACCTTTTGAGAAAATGTGTTTTTTCTTTGTCATAAAATGTACTATATTAATCCGCTGATGGGAATTTCAGGAGAAAGAAACCTTTACATGTTTTGGAAAGTTTTAGGGAAAGATAATCAATACATTTAGAATCATGGCAATGTTGTGTGTGAAAAGTAATGGGTACTGAACATCCCCAAAGACAACGGACAAACCTTATGAATCTGACCAATCCTCATCACCAACACCGATGTTTCAGGTGTCTACAACGCCACCTTTGAGAACAGCCTCGTCCGCTACAGCGCCAGAGGTACCCTGTCCGAGCCTGTGACCACCATCTACATAGAGCTGCGGACTCGCTCACAGAACGCCGTGCTCCTCCGGGCCGCCCGTGGCTCCGACCTGCTGACGGTGGGGCTGCAGGACTCCTTGCTCCACGTGGAGATCCACAGCGGCAACAGCGTGGAGACGCTGGCCTTCAGCGGGAGACGGCGGGTGGCCGACGGCAGCTGGCATCGCGTGACCGTGGCGATGGCCGGACAAGAGAAGGACAAGCCCTCTCCCTGGATCATCACCGTGGACGGGATCACGGACGCCAGCAGCGCGCCCCATCGCAGCGGGAGCGTTCGGTTCCTAGGTGACCGGGAGGCGGTGGTGTCCGTCGGCGAGAGATTCAAGGGGTGCTTCGGAGCTGTGCGGGTCGGCGGGGTGTACCTTCCCTTTGTCGCCGACCCCAAGGCCCCGCAGGCTGCCCAGTTCCACCCAGTTGGGAATAAAAAGATCTCTGTAGGTTGCAGGAGCACGGACGTTTGTGCTTCCAACCCGTGTCGCAACGGAGCGCAGTGCACGGACCTTTTTAACGCCTTTGGCTGCGATTGCGAAGCTGGCTGGACGGGAGAACGTTGCCATTTAGATATTGATGACTGCGCATCTGGACCTTGTGGCCATGGAAGCTGCAAAGACTATTTGTCCGGGTTTGAGTGTCAGTGCCACTCTGGATACGCTGGTGAGCGTTGCGAAGAAGATCTAAACGAGTGTGACAGTCATCCTTGTGAACATGGAGGCACTTGTAAAGACGGTCCCAATACGTTCACCTGTTTATGCCCAAAGAACTACGCTGGACCACGCTGTCAGTAAGTGCTGTCTTTTGTTTCTATCAAATAAGGTGACTTTATAAAGTTATTTCAACGATGAATTAGTTTTACATTTTATCAATGTAATGTTGCTAACCTGCCAGTATCCCAGCAACAGTGAAACTGATAATAGTATATATAATCGGAACTGTATGCTGGCACAAAATTGTGCTTTACACCTTAACACATTAATTATTTTACCTCGGAGAACTGGCAACACTGCCATTTTTTAACTGACAGACTAACCATGCTTGGTTTCAGGTGGGACTATCCTCCAGCACAGTGTGGTAAAGATCTTCAGTGTTCGAGCCAGGGTTTCTGCAACGATGGCCTGTGGGGCGCAAACTGCACCTGTACACCGGGATATGCAGGAGTCAGGTAGATCTGACACTTCTTCTTGTGCTTCACTCCCTTATGGAATGACTCATTGTTGATTGGTTTTCATTGGGACTCGTTGACCTATCTCCATCCTGTGCTTATTTTTTGGTAAGGTGTGAGAGTGAGGTGGATGAGTGCGAGTCGAACCCGTGTCGAAACGGGGGCACCTGTTTGGATCGTCTCAACCGGTTCCTCTGCTTGTGTCCGCCCGGATTATCGGGCCCAATCTGTGATACAAATGTAAGTCTTTTGACGATTTCATTAAATAACATTGAGATAACGCAAGACCAAATGTGAAATTAAACGCACACACAGTTAAACTGAAGTACAACTATGTCCATTCCTTCTATAGGATTGATGAATCTGTATCAATCTGCTATTTTACTGTATTGTACAATATAATCCTCTATTATACAATTCAGAATTTTCCTCCAAATGCCGTTGAAATACCGAGATTTGCTACTTGTTTTAGTTGAGCGTACATAATGAGCGGTTTCTCTGCTTTCTCTGTGCCTTTGCTTGCCCTTGCAGAAACAAGCCCAAAAGGACCGTGTTCCCTGGTTAATAGTGGCCATCCCGCTGGTGTGCCTCTGCGTTTTAATACTGATAGTAGGCCTGACCTTCATGGTGCTCACGGCCAGGAAGAAACGCCAGTCCGAGGGGGCTTACAGTCCCAGCACACAGGAGGTGGCCGGGGCTCGCCTCGAAATGGACAGCATGCTCAAAGTTCCCCCGGAGGAACGCTTGATATGACCAAGGGAGTCTTGCTGATCAGCTGACCAGAGGGACTGCTGTCATTGGTAGAAAACACACCGGACTTTATAGCGGTTTTCCTATCTGTGAGCTTGTTGAATTGCAAATAAGGAAGAAGAAGAAAGGTGAAATACTGCCCCCTCCAGGAGAGGGACTTTTGGACAAGTGTTGCTTTTTTGCTTATTATCTCAAGATATCAGGAGTACTTAAATTTGAACATCATGAATGTACACACTGTATTGTTGTACAGTTAACTTTATTGCATATTTTAGATTGTATATCTTAAAACATTTTTTAATGTTTTGGAAACAGAATATAATATATAAATGAATGCAATCTTTTTAAACATGATTGTATTGATCTAAATTCTACAATTATAAAAATTGTATTGGAGATTTAAGATATTATTTTATATTTTATAAGATGCATTCATTCAATGAATTGAATGCTATTAAAAGTACATTATCATAAATACAACTAAATACAATATTTAAGGGAATAGTATAATATATTGATTGATGGTGATTTGTCAAAATCGAGATCAGATTAATTACAGAAAGGGACCAGGCAACACTTAGATTCAGGTCTTAATTTTTAAGACGTTTTGTTGTCTTTGTTGTATTCGTATGTCTTAAAAAAAGACTGCGGAAATTGTTTTTCAACCATTTAACATCTGTCTCAAAAAACATAAACACAAATACAGAATGAATTGATAGGCAGGCTGAGGCACGTTCCCCTCTCAACTGTGTTCCAACATCGTGTTGCCTAGGGTACTGTCAGAGCTATGCATCCATTTTGGGGATGACATCATCAGAGCCTGATATAGGCCTTATTTCCACCCAGTTGTTGGTTCATAAATGACTACTGAATTTGTACATAGTTTGTAATCCTGGGTTTTCAATATTTTTTGATATTGAGCACCTAAAATGTAACGGGAAAAAAAGAAAGTGTCTCTGCTCATATGGTAGGCCTACCTCTAAGTTTACACTAAATAGTACTACAAAGGCAGAAACCACGTCAGAGGAAGGGTCAGGAGCACAGAGGTGAAAAGAAAACGTCAGTGCATCCTGTAGGCCTGCTGCTTCATGTTGAAATCGTCTAGTCACCACTTTAGCCTTACCAAGTCCAAAACTTCTCTGATGTCTCCTTGTCGTCAAAGTCTACTGAGTGAGGAGCTTTGTCAGGTGGTTTAAGAACAACTCGAGACAAACATGAAGACCTAGGATCTAGAGCTGGACTTCAAGATTGTGCAGGGTGAACTGAACAGGTGATGGTGGTACAGTCCCATCAGCTTAAAATAAAATTATATCATACACTGGACTAGTAATAAAACAATAACGGAAGGCTGCTACTGTAACTAACTCATAACCGCACAATAAACAACCGTAAACCGATAACTGGATGGAGGCTTAGGCTAACCCATATTGCTATAACACAGACTTTAGGTTGGGTTTGTCTGGGGTAGCTGTTTACCATGTCCACCATTAACATTGTATATTTATACATATTGTATATGCACGTATTATGTTTATTGTGTACTTGACAATCATGGCATTTAGCAAACTGATATTGCAGATCTGGTTTTGTATGCATGTTGCTCTTTGTCAAATATCCACATCCATATTTATTGTTTCTACATTTCTCTTTTGGTTTACCCACAGGAAGCCACCTGGCTATACCATAATGACACTGGTCTTTTTCTCTATTTGCCACAGAACAAAAACAATAATGTATAGTTAACAGACTCTGAATGTCCATTCAATGATGTCAGAACTAGGAACGATTACCAGGGACCTCACATAGCATATCACAGTTTAAATGTTGTGACGATAAGATATGTATTGTGACACTGTAAATATTGCGATATGATCTCGCAAATGTTTTGTGCGATTTTATATGATATGGTTTCAACTTGGGGATGGATTCTACAGATCCATGTGTGTCCGCGATTGCTTTTTTGTAACGGAAGCGGCCATGTGTAACACGTGCAGGGACCGAAGTGCCAACTGGGTAGTCGGTCGTTGGCAGGTGATTTCACATAAGTGGAGAGCAGGTTAACTAATATATCTCTTAGAGGTTGGCGGTAAGGTCAAGATTAAAGGTTTAATGATACGATACTATCTGGTGAGGTTTATAAGGCAAGAAATTGTTGTCGTTTTTGTTATCACGTTGGTAGGCTACTACCTATCGTTAGCATAATGTCCTTGAAGAATTTTCACCTGAAAACTAAAAGCATATGGTGGTAAAAACGTTTCAAATTATGTCTGCAGGGTTTTCTTTTATGAGGTGTAATACGATGTCTGCATTTTCTTTGTCTACTGACTAATTGACTAGGCCTAAATATTGTCTTTGTTTCTGGTAACTTTCTCGAACTTTTGGTTCCTACCTGTTTTCATCAACGGAGTGGGCTACTGCTGCCTGACGCTCTCCAGTTCAGCTCCAGCTGAAGTTACAAACAAAATTGTGGAACTTAATTAAAAAATGTCGATTTCCCCCGGAATCTCCATATGTAAATTGAGTCGTGAAGCCTGAGATGGGCGTGACTCGGAAAACAATACAGCGCCTCTCTAGGTCGGTACGATCAATTTGCTACTAAGATTGCATTCATTGGTGGCTTCGTTTTGTGCGGCTACATGAAAATTCAATTATTTCGAAGGTAAAGCTTCACGATACATACATGAATCTAGTCGCCCCCCCCCATCACTCATACAGATAGCTAAATAAATGTGTGATGTGCCTATTTGAGGGTATAGATTTGACACACATTTTTTTGGGAGGGGGATTTTATATCAGTTTCCATCGGTTATATAGGCCTACACTAAATTCTTGAGAGATGCTTGTAGTGTTTCATGAGAGTTAAAGCGCAAATAACTGCACAATCCGTGTGATGACTCAGTGCTCATGTATGGCTTTGTTGCCTTTAATAAAAAAAATCGTGTACATGCCTGCTAATGATTGTGAGGAAACTGCAAAAACAGTGAAATTAGCACTTTCACTTTCCCTTTCGATTCACGCCATTTAATTCTCAGTGCTATAGTGTGAAAAATGTAAGTAGGACAGTGGTTTTTATAGCTTTAAAGAATATAATTTAGAAGCAATAGTCTCCCAAAAGATAAGCATAGGTATATTCAACTTAATGGAACAAGAAAAGAAAAAAATGCAATTACCAAAATATGGACAGAATATATAATTTATATACATTTTCCTGAAGCAATTACAAAGATGAAATAATAAATAATAATCAGCATCACATGTGTCTGTTTTGCACAACATTGTGGTAACATTATGTGAACGAATGATGTCATTTCGGGTAACACAGATCTTCAGTCATACACAGCATCCTCTTTATACACAATCACACATGTGCTTGACCTGAAAAGACACTTCAGTTCCAGTCACTTTTAAGCGACAAGATTTTTGGCATCACCACACAATGATCCCAGAGATGACCTAAAAAGCAGTAAAGGAAATAGCAGCAATTTCGGGACATTGATTTGATCTGTTTTGGTGTTTAAAAGTCAGAATGGAGCCGCTTGAAATTAATTGTGTAGGACAAACAGTAGTAAATATATATATTGGCAATGCGAGTCACATTACCAGCACATTTAGTTCAGTTATAAGACTTAACATAAGACACAGGAAAAAGGCGAAAGGAAAATAACAGGGTGGAGAAAAAAAACATTGAAATTGGCAAAGGGTAGGGATTCATGATTTATGATAACATAAAAATATCTTAGAATTTAAATTCAAGTACTAATTTTTAATTTCAATAAAAAATATTTGAGGAAAATTGCAGTAACTGATGTACCACAAAAACAGTGGCTAACAATGTTTCAGTAAGTATTTCATTATACATTAAGTTTAGTTAATGTAAAATAGTTATTTTTCTCTATTCAAACACAAGGCCACACTTATTCACACATGATGGAGGAAAGCCAGCGATGAAATGTATTTTGGTGGATCTAATAAAACACAAGTTTGCACAAAGCTACCTAAGGACTATGAGACATTAAGATCAGGTTTTCCGTGAACCATATTTAGCATGATCTGCAGTGCCACTAAGCTGTTTATAAATATAAGTGGATAAGCTTTTGTACAGATGTAAAAAAAGAAAAAACCTAATTTTGTGATTCAATACTATGATGTCAACTATGGCCTTTCACTCAAGGTGGGCAGCCTATTAAAAGTTACACATCCACGATAAGCATTTACGTGGAGAACTACGTAGCCTGAAACAATAGGTGCAAAGACTTGTCCTAACGATGGATAACAAAGAGTCATGAGTTAAAACAGGTTGAATCTAAAATTGTGTTGGCAGGGGAAAAAAAACACAGGGCTCCAGATCCTCAAGTCTGAAACGTACGCTCACTTGTCCTTCATCAGCAACTGCTGCTGGTAGTTGTCGTGGAGCCACGAAGAAGAGCGCAACGCTTCCACAAACGTTCAGTCAAAAGTCTCCCACCTCGTCCGCAGATCCTCCGCCTTCTTCCTGGGGGGCTCCGAGGGCTTGGTCACCATGGTCAACAGTTCCCCGAAGGGATCTGGCGGTTCTCTCGCTTCCATGGGCGCTTTCCCCAGCATGTTGCTGGCGTGACTGGGAGCGGCCGGAGGGTCCAACAGGCTGGAGAGGGAATGGTTGCTGGCCGAGGAGTGGGGCATTCTGGGGACGATGGACGGGAAGGCGTGTCGCACCGGTCGGAAGCTGGCCGGTAGCGTGGCGCAGCCCGGGGGCGGGTGCCTGTAGAAGCCCGGCAGCGTGGAGATCATGTGCGGCGGGGTCGGGGCGCGGGCGTAGCCGGGCGGGGGGGGCCCGTACGCCACGCCGAAGGGGTTCCGGTCCACGGTGGGCGAGTAGTGTGTCTGGGGGGAGGTGTACTGGAGCGTGGCGGAGAAGGGATTCAAGGAGATCGAAGGGTGTGGAAGGAAGGGAGGCAGACCCGGCGGATAGGGCCTGGCCGGAAGCATGGGTTTGCCGGAGGGCAACAGCGCGATGACCTCTCGGTCTTCGCCTGAGGTAACGGCGCGAAGGTCCACTGCGGAGCTGCTGCTGAGAGGGTCCAGAAGGCTCAGCAGATCTTCCGTGTTCTCGTCGGCCTTGCAGGGCTTCAGCAGGTCTTCGTCCACGCTCATGCCCAGAGCGTGCCTGAACTCCTGCCCGCCGCTGCGAGACATCCCGTTACCGGCCTCCGGGGGTCTGCTGCGGGGTTGGACGGCAGGGGGCACCAGGGACAAGCAGGGCTCGGGGGTCTTCCTCCCTTGGGGCCGGGGGATGGTGATGTTCCCTTGGCTGGGGTTGGAAGGCTGCGGGCCGGTGTCGTGTCCGGGGCTGGAGGTCTCGCGGCTCTGGGGCACTGGCGGCGGCGGTCTAGGTGGCGCCGTTCTGGGGCCAACGGAAGAGGGGTCCCATAGGGGTGCGGCCCTGTCGTCCGTGCCGACGCCCCACAGCTTGTTGTAAGGGTTGGTCAACTTGAGGCCCGGGAGGGTGCGAGTGCGATCGCCGATGTTCAGGTCCATACGCTGCAAAGTGAAGAAAACAGATGGAGAATAAATATATATATCCAAACAATAATGTAGCGTTTCCAAATCTGCGGTTTAGGAGCCCACTTAGGGTCATATAGATATAGATATATCGGCTATAGATATCTGAAATAATGCAAAAGCTTCTGCATGAACAAATAGACCATCAGATCATTTGTAGCATTTGTACAATTTCGAAAGTTTGGGTGGGAATAATTTTGAGACTTAAAAATGGGTTCACATGTTCAAAAGGTTTGAGCGCCTCTCACCAAGGGAAAAGGTTAGAACATATGGCCAAATTCTTGCAACGTTTGAATTCAATAATCATCACATTACTAGACAGATGTGGGGTACACCAAGCTTCTGAAGGTAATCGCCAATACGTTGGTCAGAAAGGCCGGTGTCGGTATAAGATATGATATGTATAACTTTATTTAAAGACAAATACGATAGCCTCAGCATCATTTGACAAAAGGTCTCTGCATTCAGGGCCATCCTACCTGGTAGGTGAACTTGGCTTGGAGCTCCTCCAAGCTTTTGGGGGTGCGGAGGTCCTCCAAACTCTTAGCCAGGCTGACGGACGGGTTCTCGGGCTCGTCCTGGCAGTTGAAGATGTCCCCCAGCAGGTTCACGTTGGAGAACTTCTCCGTGATTGGGCTGGACGGGGCCGTGTGACGCTCTGTCCCCACGCCAGGCTCCTCCCCCCCTTCCGCTGACTCCGCCTCCTTTAGGGAACGGTACGGCTGTGGTCTGCGAGACATAATGTAAATCGGCTATAGAGAGAGAGGGAGAGTGCTAGCATGTGCAGGCAGACACACACATACACACACATTTATTAAAATGAATGAGCAGTGCATGCAGCGTTCAGTTAAAAGGCCAATTAGGTGAAATGCGAAGCGGATCAAAGACGGGGCGTACATTGGCGACCATTCGAAAGGGACTGAGAAGAAAAGGTTGTCAGGGAAACCAGCGCCTGAGTGGTCTTCATGCTGGAGCTCGTCCCCGGACGAATCCTCAGACAGAAAGACTGTGTAGTGGCGCGTAGGACGCATAGAACTACAATGAAAGCAGGGAGAGATCGGAAAAGACAGAAAATACAGACCGGGCACGTAGATAAAGAGAGGAAAAACCTACGATCCGTAACGACTGCTCCACAACCACTGATGGTAATAACTAAAATCTCACCGTTCCTAAGGCTTAGTAACACAACTCAAGTATTTATTAGGAACCTGCTTTGTTTTATCTACTAACAATTAGGCATTATAATTCATCCTCCTGTTATTTCTGATGGACAGAAGTGCTCTACATTACATTGCATTACATAAATCTACTAGGGACAGACAATAAGACTAATAAAAAGGTCTCCTTTTAGAATTTATTTTCCAAGATTACCAAGGAGGATGCAAGAAAGAAAAACAGATGGGAGGCAAACTCATAATTCGAATACATTTGTCTAAATAATAGTAAAGAAAATGACTACTGTCAAGTTGCCTATTCATTTACGTGGCATGACCGAAAACAACACTGGGTGGGAGCACATCTATATGGATTGTAGGTCACAATCAATTAAAAACTGATGAGAAGAAAGGAGTTAGCCGTAGAAAGTAGATTAATGGAAAGGTAGATTCGTAATTGCAAAAACTGAGATTCATATTAGTGAAAAAGGTTAGAAATTAGCCTTGTTGGCTAAGAATGCTAATGCCATTATTAAGTCAGCTGGGTTATTGATCAGAATGTAGAAACAATGTTTTGCATTTAGCTAATCAATATTAAGTAACTCAATTATCTGGATTGGATTGATATGCCTTTCACAGAATAGGATGTGCTTACTGGTCAGGGCTGTCCAAACAGATATTACCCACAGGTCTCTTCACCAGCAATGGTGGCCGAGCCTACGAAAACACAAAAATAATACACATCCAACTTATTCACAGCACTTTCAAAACCATGAGCCTTACCGGTCCCAAGTCTGCTACGAGCATTACCGGTCCTAAGTGTGCTACGAGCATTAACGGTCCCAGGTCTGTCATGAGCATAACATGTCCCAAGTCTGCTACGGGCATTACCGGTCCCAAGTGTGCTATGAGCATTACCGGTCCTAAGTGTGCTACGAGCATTACCGGTCCCAAGTCTGCTACGAGCATTACCGGTCCCAAGTGTGCTACGAGCATTACCGGTCCCAAGTGTGCTACGAGCATTACCGGTCCTAAGTTTGCTACGGGCATAACCTGTCCTAAGTCTGCTACGGCAGTGTTTCCCATACATAGACCATTGTGTGGCGCGGCGCCACAGAATCAACATCGAGCGCCACGAATTGATTCTTTTTTTTTTTTTTTTTATAATTTTTTTTTTTTTTTTTTTAATATATATATTTTTTTAATAACGCGATTTGGAAATCTAAAAATCGTTCCGTCCATTCATCTCTGCATAGCACTCGTTCTCCCTGTCATTCTCACACACACACACACACACACACACACACACACACACACACACACACACACACACACACACACACACACACACACACACACACACACACACACACACACACACACACACACGGAGCGAGAACGACGATGCTAACACATGAATCCACCGATGTCACCCGTCGCTTAGCAACCGGACACGCTGGGGTTGTTAAGTTACCGGACTACTGAAACTACTACGGAGTGATAATAACAAAGACGTGAATCAGGCAATAAATCCAATTTCCTTGACAGCGGTAAGGTTCGGTGTGCATTAAAGTACAGACGGAGTGGACCAATTGCGAACTACTGCAGCTGCTCCAAGTTAAACCCCAAACTAATCAGAATAAGTATTTATAGCGGACTACACCACCTATTCTATTCTGCATTGAATTATATTCCGAACCGATTGAGGCATATATATATATATATATATATGATACTACCCCCCCCCCCCCCCCCCCCCCCCCCCCCCGCACCACACATTGGTCCTTGGTCTGTGGGAAACACTGTACGGGCATTACCTCAGTCTGCTACAAGCATTACCAGTTCTAAGCCTGCTACGCACATTACCGTTCCCAAGTGTGCTACGGGCATTACCGGTCCAAGGTGCATGGTGATTGGCCGGTTGCCGTCGTCCCAGCTCTGCAGCGACGCCTCCCTCCGGAGTGCAGCCGACGATGACATCATGACCGCTCCTCCCACAGTGGTGTTGGTGGTGGTGGAGTCCTCGTCGATGACGGGGGTCCCGGCGGTGGAGTACCCGTTCTCCGTATGCTCCTTGGGGGAGAGGAGGAAGGGAGCACATGTTGGAGGTGGTGGAGGGATGGAGATCGTCAGGGTGACGGGATGAAGATAAGATAAGAACTTTATTTCATCCCATACATGAGAAATTGTTACAGCAGCCCGTGGAATATAGAAAGATGCAATAATAAAATAAAGCGTAAAAAGTGAGAAGCAATACAAACATAAATAAAAGGGAATGATGAAGGGAGACAGGAGGAAACAGAGTCAAACATCCAGGACGGAGAGAGGGCATGTCGTTGTGTTAACATGGAAGACGGTAGAGTGCACCGGACTGGTTTTCATGCAGAGAAATTCATGTACCTTTTGCTTGAGTCGGCTCTTGACTTCTTTGATGCCCATCCTGGCGTGGTCTTTTGCCTGAAAAGGGTCAGAAACAAGGAACCGTTGGAGCAAGCTATAGAATGTCATAATGGTCCTATATGCTAGCGTGGGCGGTCGTCGTCTAACCCAGTACTTTGAGACACTCATATTGTTGTCATGGCTACACTATGAAATGGCAGCTTCCACTAGTGTGGCTGTTGTTCAGAGAATAGGAGAATAGGACATATGTGCAAACACACAACGTGATGATGAATCTTTTCCGTGTTTGAGGCGCTTGCCGGTTTTATATATCCATGCATTTCTCATTCGACTTAAATTGTCACGTCAAATGGGGCTTTTGATTATTTAATGTTGTAAAAGATTATACATGAACGCAATGCCCTTACGGAGTCCAGCATAATGAGCAAATGATTGAATGCTTTGCTTTTGTGGGCGTTTATTATGAGTCACTTTTCAATGCAAATATGGTTAATGGGACTGACTTGGTCACCTCTACTGTGACTTCATGAAGATACAATTAGAAACAGCTTGTAGAATCACCCGATTTCCAATTGATTTACACCACAAAGAGCTACAATTCAACACAGCTTTTAGAACCATCAGATACGAATTAGATGACATCACAAAAAGTTGCCATTTAAAACACCAAATGCTTTGTAAGGACCTTTGAACAATGTTTGATAGTTTTAGTAGAAAATCATGTGCTTACAAACTTGTAAACCGTTTTCATAGCTGGATTGGCCTTCGTCTTTACTGTGTTGTAGATGGCCCCGCCTCCTTTCTGTTAGAACAACAACAACAACACGTAACAATTACACAGTACACCATCACAGATATTATGGAACCATATTGGATTATACTTAGACTAAGCTTGAAGTTTAACACGGCAAACATAAAAAACATAATTACCTTAAATTACAAAGCCCAATGGTTGGATTTGAACAGGTTGTATATGACGATAAGCGGACTGTAGCTCAATGACGAAAATTATTTATTGTAGGACACTTCTTGACAATATTCAAATAACTTACAACAGTTACAAAGTAAAGATGGTTATTCAAATAATTCAAATAACTAGTTAAAAAGTAAAGACGGTTCCACAAGTTCCACGACACTCACCTTGACTGTGAAGAGCCATTGGTGGTAGTTCTTGTCGCTGCCTGATGAGAGGAAACGACGCGTTAAACACCACTGCACGTTTTCCTCCCGTTTCAACACGAGCCACCTCTCCCGACGCCTCGGCCCAACTCACCTGCGTATTCTCCCATGTTGATCTCCTCTTCAAAGTCATCGCTGAAGCCTTCCCCTGCATTCAGCAGGTCCAGCCGACCGTCTATAAACTACAGGTTCACAGTCCACACCCAGAAGAGAGGAAGGGAGGATGGCGCGTTTGAACAAAGAGAAATGGAACGAAACACGATGCACGACTAAAGATAACCACTTATCAAAGTGCGTAAGTGCGTGAAGGTAGATAGGTGTGCGTATGTGTAGGTGTGTGTGTGTCGGTAGGTGTGGGAGTGTGTGTGTGTAGGGGTGTGTGTGTTTAGGGGTGCTTGCGTGCGTGCGTGCGTGCGTGCGTAGGCGTGTCTGAGGGAGTTTGTGTGCACCTGTTTGAAGAGCTGCAGCTGGATGGCGCTCTGCAGGAACTGTCTCATGGCGCTGGAGCGATGGCTGACGAAGGTTTCCTCGCTGAACGTTATGGGCTCTCCCTGCAGGAGAAGAGAGGACGAGCAGCATGGGAAACAGTCGGCTATAACACTCCATACGGTGTCAGAAAGAGTACATGTTCTCATAAACTATGTGCATGTCTTTGGCTTTGCTTAAACCGTAAACCAGGGGAGGTTTTACAGGACAGAAGGAACCCCAAGGCATCTCTTTGACCCAACAGACCCGATAGCGGCAGAGCCATGCAACATCTCATGCAGTTTTGTCGCGTTGTTACAAACATGTTACAAACATTGATGTGACGAATTATATTTCAGATTATAACTAACAAACAAAAGTTGTTGTAATGAATTTGACCTGCCCTTACCTTTGCGATTATTTTTCATATCAAATGAATAGTGTTTAAATGAACAGCGTTTAATTTCATTGAGTTACTGACCGCTACGATCTGAAGGGCGTTCCGGTAGCTTCCGAACAGCGCGGCTTGACTCTTCAGAAACGCTCGCGCCACACCGTTCCCCGTCGTCGTGGATACCTTCTTTAGGCGGTTCTTTAACGACGCTATCTGCAAGTAATCATTTTTAGACCAAGAATGCTCATTGAAAAATAACACCACATACAGCAGGTAATTGCTATGGAAACACTAATCATATATTTCATAGAATTTCTAACCCAAATCCCATCAGATTTTCATTATTAATTAATTATTTTATAATAATCTGGTATTAATACTTTCCCTGATAATACCCTTGCAATAAATACTTTTTATACTATTCGTCAACACACTACATTTCAAATATAAGTTGTGTGTGTGCGTAGGCCACCCACCACATCATATGGAAGGCTTTGGAGGTCGTCGAAGGGGGTTTCCAGTGTGTTTGTGTCCACGTTTAGAATCACCACATCATCCAGAGCCATCCCTCTCACTTTCTAAACAGGACGCAGATACACATTGACCTTCAAATACATTCAGTACTTATGATGAACATCAGGGCATGGGGGGTTGAAAATTAGTATTAGAATATCGGTCTTCAGGTGGATGGGAAATAAACGATGGTAAAATATATAGAGACAGTATTGCTCATGTAGCATAACCTACCTCCATCAGACTGGTATGTACTCCAATGAGGTAAGGCATTGGTGCACTGCAACAGATGATTCAACATGAATTAACATTAATGAGGGTATGCACTGCATAACATTGATATGATACACCATATACGTATAAAAAGGTAAACAGCTCAACATCCCTGCAACTATATTAAATGGTACTATATTTGAGTCATTAGGCCAACCCATATCACATGAATGTTAAACCTTTATATGCTGTTCTATTCTAAACTAAGGAAATAAAGTACATAGCAGAACATTTATACGCTGTCAAGTGTCAACAGAGAATCTAAATATGTGGTTTGGGGTATTACTAGCAGCGGTTTAATTGGGGAAAAACATTCTCAGCCAAGGGATGGCAGGAAACACACTCACCAACAGTAGTCGATGAGGTGCTGAGGCAGGACTGGAATGTACACGTGTTGCCAATACATAGGATAGAGCATGCCTGCTGACCCATGGATGCAAGCCGTTAACTGTTTGAGGACAAAGTCGGTAGTAAGCATGGGATCAACCGTTCATAGCGGCCATCTCCCGTAACAGAAAGGTAGGAAAGTATATCCCAGAACATCAATATAGGAGAATTCTAGTATTAACTCTGTTTAAGGATTTCAATCTCGTGACCATAACAAAGCTGTATTATGGCGTATTATTAAACGATTTAATCCTGCACTTTGTTACTTTTCTACTCCAACTCAATTCAAAAATTTCCGAACTATAAAGTTTCTCAAGAATATGAAGTACCCACCCGTGAGTTACGTCATGGGTCTTGACCCATGAAATTCTCAGACATAACCATCGTCTCAAAATGATATAGCTATAACTGTAGCTACAACTCAAGCCACTAGATGCTGCTAATGGGTAAACTTATACTACAGATTTAACTATCAAATGTGTTAGAGCAACAACTAGCATTGAAAAAAATGCATATGCGCAGCATTGAAACATGAAAAAAGCATAGAAACAGTAAAATTTGTCAAAACACTCATCATCAGCATTAATTGTGATCAACAATGAAATCATGATAGTTGGGAGGGGGGATAGAATATTCTACTCACAGTGCTTAGTTTGCTACAACAGACGATGATTCGGCGCTCATAAAGCATACTAGCGTAAAGATGGAGCATGTTATTGACATCAACTGCTACGAAGTACTCTGTGAGGTTCCTCTGTAACAAAGAAACAAAACAATAAGTGGACTGAGACACTGCAGCAATGGAACAGCAATTAAGACACTGTATACAACTTGTCAGCTGCATTGCATTATACACGTAGTTCATTCTTGATTGTATTATATATAGTAATTATTCTGCACTACTCTAAATTGATAGTGTTTTTTGTGATTTAAGTACTTTATTTCCATTTGGATTTTTTATCTCGCTGGCATATAATACAAAAGCTGTCTGTTATTATGTTCATGCATACAAATAGATAAAGTGAAAAGCAAGTGTTTCTTTTAACGTTGTTGTATACAATGGGTGCATGGACGATGAGCCACTCACATTCTCTGGTATGCTAGGTAGTTCCCTCTTGTCAGGCACAGTGAAGTAGGAATGCTGCGAAGGGTCAGGAAGGGTAGATTGTGGAGAAATGGCCGAAAAATGAAAGAAAGAGAGGCATGACAGAGACAGAAAGGAAGACAGAGACAGAGAGAGTTAGGTTTTGAGAGAGATAAGTCTTTCAGGGCTATCAAAATATTCATCAATTATTGTTATAATTGAATGGTTGTTCAAAAAGGTGCTTGTTAAAGTGGAAATATCTGCGATATTAGCTTTGTTCTCTTTGGTAACACCTTTAGCGATGAGTGGTAGTCTTTCACAGAGTTACAAACAGTGTCGCAACCACCATGTATGTGACCCTGGGAGTGCTTGGGTACTGACTCACCACACTGAGGTTAACTGGAACTCCAGGCTCAGGTATTGGAAGGGTATGAAGTGTAACAAGAAGCTCTTGCCAATGACTGACCTGAAATCCACATAACGGAGAGGACGCAACACCAACGCGTGAGTCTTTTTATGCCATATTAAACCTTTCAAAAAGTGATTCGGGAAGTGAAGCAGATGCGAAAAGGAAGTGAAACTGCTGCCACTGACCTGGCTTTTCACCGTGTAATCAGCGAGTATGTTGAGCAGCTTGTAAAACACTTCGAACCATGGCAGATAGCTGTAGTCAAAAGAAGTACGACAACAGCAGCTTTCGTTTATCAGAAGGTACTTGATTAGAAAAGGTCAGTAGTGGTTACTACACTTGTAGAGTCTCTCTCTCTCTCTCTCTCTCTCTCTCTCTCTCTCTCTCTCTCTCTCTCTCTCTCTCTCTCTCTCTCTCTCTCTCTCTCTCTCTCTCTCTCTCTCTCTCTCTCTCTCTCTCTCTCTCTCTCTCTCTCTCTCTCTCTCTCTCTCTCTCTCTCTCTCTCTCTCTCTCTCTCTCTCTCTCTCTCTCTCTCTCTCTCTCTCTCTCTCTCGTCTTCCACCCCTTGGAACATGCCTCCTACTGTGGCGTAAAATCTGTTCCGTTCTCAAAGGCCCTTGACATTAACCCCTTTTTATTGCACAGAATACAGCTGACTGTGAGTGGAGCATGAGGACTCTTCCAATGTTCTGCAAAAGCTCAGAGTTCAAAATGTTGAAATGCTTGCTTTTGCACTAATGTGAGACTACTTCCGTCCCTCTCTTTAATCTGGACCTGTAACACGCTAGTGAAGTCATGTGTCATTTCTATTGTTGACAGGATGTTTATCTGAGGGTGTCAGGATCCCACCACGACCCCGAAGACAAACACATGTATTGTTTTTGGATAAGGAAACTGGATGGTTGTCAAAGAATATACAGGGGGGGGTGGGAGACATAAAGACATATTGTTTCACATTACATAAAAAAATTCTGTAAAGACAGTAATATTAAGCAAGCCATGAGACACTGATGAGGCAGAAGCTGCAATATGAGCTTCAGAAAGAGTCTTAAGGAAGTCAGGGTATGAATCAGAAGGACGGGAAACCAGTTTCTTTGTGATCCAAAGTGACTAAATCAGAGCATAACATGAGCCCTGAAAATCTGGTCATTACTGGTTGTTTTGTGCTGAAATTATGGATTTTTCTGAACCCAGAGTGGAGAAGTATTGACCAAACGGCGTTTAAAGACCAGTGTAGCCATTACCTGAGGATGCAGTAGCAGCTGTGAGCGCCAGATGAGAGGCGGCAGAAACCGAAGCGCTGTTTGCTCTCGATGTCCGTCAACACAAACGTGAAGTTCTGCCCGACATGATTAACTGTCAAGCTGGAGGGAGGATGCAAAATAAACAATACAAAGAGTGAATTTCACAGAAACAATCATAGTGTATGAGTACGACTCGAGTATGACTTTGTATGTTATGTGAATGTAAAATGACAATGTTTACGTCTACATATTGGATGAATGGTATCTGAACGTGTTAATACTACTTTGCCTTAATGTAATTGCACTCTATTTGTCTTAGCACTGTGGTTTATTTCTGATGCGTTATGTTTGGACCCCAGGAAGACCAGCTTTCTAAAGTGTTTACAGTCAACGTTTTCAGCTCCTTCATCAAACTAAAGGATCATGATATGAGTGAGTAGGTTAATCCTATCCAGCAAAAAATGTGTGTGTGTGTGTGTGTGTGTGTGTGTGTGTGTGTGTGTGTGTGTGTGTGTGTGTGTGTGTGTGTGTGTGTGTGTGTGTGTGTGTGTGTGTGTGTGTGTGTGTGTGTGTGTGTGTGTGTGTGTGTGTGTGTGTGTGTGTGTGTGTGTGTGTGTGTGTGTGTGTGTGTGTGTGTGTGTGGGGGGGGGGGGGGGGGGGGTTACCTGTCTATGCTGAAAGGGAAACAGAACCTGGGCACTGTCTTGAGGGTTTCCTGTGAGAATAAGAGAAACAACAAAGTATTTTAATAAGTATGTCAATGATGAGTTTGGCTGTATGGACCAACCATGTGCAGGAAGAAGCAGATGAACAGTTGTTATATAGTCTGTGCATCTAAAGGAAAAGAGGTACTGCTGCTCTATTGGCAAAACAAACACAAAACGTTAAGTAATTTAAGCTCGGTAGAAAGAAAAACGGGCTCAAACCTGTTCATTGTAGTCCACTGGGAACTGCCTCACCACCTCAGGACCTGAAATGAATCCCAAAGAAAATAGTCATTTTCCTCAGATTACAGGTTTAATGTTATTTTAATCCCATCCTGAGGTAATTATAGGGGGCCAGCTACATTTTCATTTCCAAGCACTGAATAAAAAAAAAAAACACCACTTGACACCTAGAGAATAGTTGTGAGAACATGTATAAACAAATAAAGGATGCAACCAAGACACCCTCCTAAAGTGCGATGGTGCACAGTAAAGGCTCAGTTACGGTTCCACTGTCGACGCAACGCAATGACCACGCAGACGCTCCGACGCAGTCCTGAACCTGTTTTGGTTCTGCGTCGGGTTTTAGGGAGCGGACCAATCCCAGCCCTTGCTGCTGCGTCGCCTCGACGCAAGGTTACAATTTTTGGGAGGCGCACGGCAGCCATCGCAGTGGACGCATAGAGGGTCCGCAAGGACGTAAGGGGTCCGTAACCCCCTTGTGTGGCGTCGACGTGGAACCATAACTTAGCCTTGAGGCTTCTCAGCCAGTGTTGCTTGTCACAACTAATTATCTTTACACAGTGACCCCACAGTTTTACTCTGGGGTCTCTAAGGGTTAAGGGGTTTCCCCATGTTCTTATTTACTTGGTTTGAGGGATCATACAACCATACATAGCATTCGCTATTATATGCAGACATACATAGAGAAAGAATTTACATTACTGTAAGAAAACACACCTGTTCCTTGAGTTCCTTGAAAGCTTACTTCTAGATAAACCTCGAAGGTGGACTCAGGATTCTCCCTGAAACACACAGATACAGTCGATGAGTTAAGGTGTGGCAGTGTGTAGGATGTAATGGCGTCTAGCGGTGAGGTTTGAGATCGGAATCAACTGAACGGATCTCAAGATAATACAAAAACTGGACCTCACACAGTTTATATCAGTGGCTAGCTACGCTTTCCTTTACAAGCATGTGCTGAAGGGCTTGGCTAAATGGCTATAGTACCACAATAATAAGGAAAAGTTTTCAATATTGAATGTTGTTATACATTATGGTGCTACTCAAAATTCAACGGTGTGACTTTGCAGAATCCCAGAGGAGGTTGAAGTAGAGGAGCCCAGATCCCCCAGAGTGCACTGGCCCTGAAACCCCCCAGCACAGGAGAGGAAGGTCACTAGGACCCAGGGGAGATGTGGAGAGCCGAGCCACCGAGCATTCTGTTCTTTGTACAGGAGGCCCAAGATGCCCTCACAAGCCCATTTCATCTCTACATTTGGGGCAAAACTAATCTCGGATCCAGCAGTGCCTTCATGTGAGAGCAGAATATCTCCGGGAGGAGACGGCACAGAGACTGTCCCTGAAGCGAGAAACTGCAAGGAGCGAACAGATGCGTTTCCTGTTTCGCTGCATTCTACCTGAAGAAAACGAATTAGCGGTGGGTGGATGAAGCTTTCAGAAGGGGATTTTAAGAAGAGCATTTTTACAGTGGCCAGCCAACATGCATTGCTTTGACACATTTAAAGACACTTTTATTTACAGTTTGCCACGGCAGGCCCCACGCTATGGGGAGGCATGAGGGGGCCTGACCGGCTCTACAAGACCCCTGGGGTCCAGACAGGAAGGCCAGCCCACTTCCAGTTTTCGATTGTTTCATTACAATGTGATTTGTTGAATCATTCTGAATAATCAGGCAATAGTCTATTCCTAGGATGACGGGCTGAATGTCTGGAGCAATGGCTGGGAGCCCAGTCAAACTAACTCAAAAAAGGGCCTAACCCAGAAGGAATTGAAATATGTTTTTTATACCTTTGTGAATTTAATGGAGGATGGTCTGGGTCATATCATGGAAGAACTGTACACCCATCCAACATATTTGGTGTCTTTCCCTACATTTTTGTGGTCAATCTTTTCAATAAAACACATTTTCAGAGGATATTCTAATGTTTTATACCGGATCTTTCGGTACTACTACCCCCACACACACAATGTTTGTGTCGAATTTTCAATTTACAGTGTGTGTCACACTTTATGTTTATGCAAATCTAAACCAGGAAATCTAAAGTTCCTCCAACAGCATACTCCATACTTCAGAGCAAGATTTCTCCTTGAGCAAGAGTTGGTGGGACACAATAACAAACAGACCTGATCAAGCCAAAGATAAAGAAAAAAGTAGTATTTCTCCATAGGGATCCCATCCATAACGTTAGAATACAATCTGAGCTGGTCGGTGGAAGAAATAAGTACTTTTAGAGGACATACTGTACATTGTGTAGTTGCCATGAAGGATTACACTGCAGCACGTTATTCGCGGATTAACTAAACCAGACTGCAGTGTTCTTGCTCAGTCGTGGAACAATTTCAAGAAATTCTTGTCGGCATTAATCCATTAGACTAGATTATCGGAAAATAGGGTCCTAAAAGATCTAAGCGTTTACATTTTTTTCAAAGACAGATATATAAATGAAATCATAAATGCGTGCCCAACACAAAACAATCACACATTTGCACTGAGTCAACCTATCCTTCTAAAAAAAATCATCATTAATTTAAAAGCTAAAGATATGGCCGATAAGGGTATTTATCCTTAACATGGGACTGGATATAGACTTAACTTGCCATTTTTTACCCTCGAATGAGGAAAGCAATACTATGTTGAAAATTAATATAGAAGGACATCATTACTTGCATAATTTAGGTTGAGTGTTCTTAAATAAGCATATAAAGCCATTATAATTCTTTACAGTAGCATGAATCAACTTTAATTGGCACAATTTAGGAAACGCTTTCACATGGGGCTCGTTCACAGGGACATTTTAGGCACTGGCATAAACTGTTACTAATCAATTTTGGGGTTCTTTCGGATCCACATGCGTCATGAACTAAAGCACAACATTCTACTATATTTGGGAGAACCCTGCTCCACAAAATATAGTGCCCAAGTGATTTCTAAGCAATCCAAGGACAACTTACAGGCAGAAGCACTAGTGGCCATCAATATACCAAACCTTCAACTAAGGACTGAAACATAGGTTCCAGAGAGGAAGAAACAAGGTCCGGGAGAAGTGGCGCTGCTGACTGAGCATATGGCAGGCACACCAGCCAACTCAGATCACATCAAACATGGAATCGAAAAAAAATGAATGCTGTCACAGGTCCATCACCGGATAGATTCCCAAAGGTGACAGATAACATACTCACATAGCAGGCACACACACACACACACACACACACACACACACACACACACACACACACACACTTTGGACATTGACCTGGATAGGGCCATGTGAGAGTCAGCATTGTTAGTCTGCCTTGGCCAGTGCCATCCTGAAGAAGACATTTTTAATCGCAATGCACTAGATAGCATATCATTATCATTTCCCAGCATGACCTCATATTGGCTGTAGTGACAAAATGCCCCTAGATTCTGCCACATTAACACATCAAACATCTGCTCCTAATGACCAGGCTTGCTTCACGAAGAGGGTTCAGCGAGGGTTTTTCCAAAAGGAGGTTATTGGGAAGATTGACAGTTCAAAACAACTGGATTTGTTCCTGTTCAAGAACATCACATGGCCCAAGGCGTCATTACTGGCTGTACCAACAAGTCAACCAACAGCACAACTGCTCATAAAGCATACAACTAAAAGAATATATGGATTTACGCAATAATAAGCATACACAAAAAGGTAGAAGACAAGGAAACATCAATAAACACACGTCATGACAGCCAATCAAATAACAGAGCAATTGCCACAACACCAAAGGAAATTCAAAGCAACCTTCTGAAACAAATACGTCTAGTATCCCAGAGGAAGCCAAGACACGGTCAAAGCGTCATAAGACACCAGTGCACCCTAGTGACTACAGGATCAATTGGGGGAAATAATCCGTTTTGATTTCAAGCAAAGGTGGTGTAACCTTCGTTCCTAGATATTTGTTTACATGTATAACTGAAACTGATCATGTAGTTTTGGGGAACCTCTTTGATTATGATGCGATATTACACTTTGAGCAGCGTCATCTCATTTACAGGAGTTTTAGTATGAAAGGATGGTTATCTGTTCTGTAGGTTAGTGAACTGCAGAATTCAAGATATTTTAAGATCTGCGATACTTCCAAAATATGACATTGATAGGTTTCATTCGTAGGCCTATTTACTCTTGAATTCAGAACACTTGTGTAATTCTAGTTAGACTTTTGCTCCAGATGACATGGTATCAAGAAACGCTATTGCTCACAAACGCTGTTTGCCGTTTTAAGATTATAATCTTAAACTATTGTCTTTGGTTTGGGGGGAAATGAAATGTAATGGCAATTTTGATCAAACACATTTTACTATTATACAGAGCTATGCACTGAATGATTGTTAAATGTATATAGCATCAGGGTTAGCTTAACCTGGTATTGTTTACACACGCACCGTTACATTTCTGAATGGCATAGCAAAGACTATTTCTCTACAAAACAAGTCACCCTGTCGCAACAAGTCGCGGCCTTGCGCTTCCGTTATCTCCCACAATGACTCAGTACGCATATTAATAACAGTGACGAGACATACATGTAAATCGCTATTATATTCTTACTTGATGCGGGAACCCATCTTTACATCTCAACTATATGACACAGGCGACGAACAGCGGAACACAGTCGCGTATTTTTCTAGTAACCTGTCAAACAGACTCGGGCAACGCCATGGTTTCCTTGCGTAGAACACGTTTTCTTCGCGGTGAAGTATGGTATTTGTAGGATGTTAACCTGCGTGAAATATGTAATCAAACGTGCTTTGTTGGCTTAGAAAACTACAAAAACAACAATACATATTTGGTCACGTAAGGTCACGTGACAGGACGGAAGGGTCTTACATTGCTGCGTAACAAAAGCTGCGTTCAAGGCGAATAAGAATTTGGAACCTTCCGACAGACGCCTCACAGCATTCGCGTGGTCTGAAGAATTTGAATATTAATAAAACTTAATACAATCGTTTTTTAAAGTGTTGTCAAATGGTTATGCCTAACTGCTTTTTATTTGGTATCTTAGTATTATCATTTAATATTGCGATCGATTACCATACTATTAATTGCCTAAATGAATTCTTGTGTCAATCACCAGTGTTCAGCAAATTTGTCTCTGGAGTATTTACTTTATTTGTGGGGCATTTGTGGTAATTTAATATATTTGATAAACTGAGTATGACCTAGCAGCAAAGCATATTTCATAAAAAGACCACTTCAGCCTAGCTGGGCAATGATAACAGTCAGACTTATAATAACATGCCTAATAATACTATTAGACATAGTCTAATAGTATACTGTTAGTATTATTACTATATTTCTACTTCGGTAATATAAAATACATATTTAATAAAAAAAATAGGTAATACAATAGTACACCATCCATGGCCATAACAGGCTCTATAGCTCACCCTGCAGCCAGAGTTAGGAATCACACCATTGAAGCAGAGGCTAAAGAAGGCATACATACAAGTTAAATGAAGAACCATTTGATGCCATAGCACATGCTGAACACGATCCACACCTACTATTACCACACTATATGAACGCCTCGCAGAAGTACTACAGATAAATAAGCGTACTAAATAACAAAGGACAGGACATTGTTCACATCTTCGTTAATTGTCAATTAATATGAAGAAATATAAGTAATCATTAATAAGCAACACACTAATAGGAAGGTCTTGAATTTGAACTCAATAGTTTAGTGTGTTTTATTATTTCTATAACAAACACTGCAGTATTGGACTTTCCGATTTGAGCCCACTGACCCAGCAATACAATAAAACATTAAAGGCACATTGCCGAGATCGTATCCTGTATTTCAGAGTTTATTCCAACCACTGGTCACACATGATCAATAGCACCTGAATTAACTTTAAAATTGCTGAAAACTCAAGGTATGTTCAAATGACATAACACATTCAGAGAGGGACGTTAACAGGTATAGGCATTACATCTTTATTGAAAACCATTCATTTTTATTGAAAAACATACCATATCTACTACTAGGTATAGAATGGCAAAAGGAGGGGGTGTTTTCAGGAACATAAAGAGACGGGAGCAGATTAGGACGTGTCCATGGTCTGTACGTGCTCTCCAACGGTGTCCAGGTTTAAGGGGGTTATTACTTTGGTCAAAACTCCAGTTGTTCCTTTTTTGTACTTGTAATCACCAGTCCTGGATAGAAGAAAATAAACACCTGAATTAGACAACTTTTCTACAGTGAACAACCTAGTGTTGAGGATCCATATTTTTTTAAACAAGGTAATGGTTAAATATAGACCATTTATAATTGGCATTTGAATTGACACATCATAAAAACCCATCCATCAAGATCACAGCACACCGATTTAACTCTGGGAACTCGCATGCAAGTTAGTTAAGTGACTTGAGGTAAGTAGAAATGAACGACGAAAAAACGTAAAACTTTCAGTTAAAGGATTAGTACACAAAACACAGCACAATATTAGAGGCAGGTGAGATGGACCGTGCCAACTTTGTACTTCTAGGGAACACATTTTACTTACTGGCATAAGGTTTCAAGCTCATTTACTCTTCAAGCAAAACAGGCAACAGGGTAGAAGTCAGGCATCATCTCTACAATTATTTCCAGCTACGATGCAGTTATGATTAAGTATCTGGTTTTAACCTTAATATCATCCAAACAGTATTTCAGGTTAAAAAAAATGAATCAGGCTTGCAAGCAATGCACCCCTGGAAACGGAAATTGTTACATTTTTGCAGTCTAATAACCTTTTAGAATCATAGAATACTAAGGTAATGGTATAACTGAATACTGAGTCAACTGTGTAATGTATTGAAAACCTCTATTTGCGAGTTTATTATCTGGTTAAGTTCCAGCTGTGCTATTTTTACAATTAGCATTCAAACAGCACTCTAAAGTGAAATTCAATTGTTTGGGCCCTGTTTGTCCTCATTTTAAGAACATTATTTACCTGACACCCTTCTTGTTAGCCTCATCGTGGGGCCTGATGTAATCCACGTTGCCTTTGGTGATGACACACAGGTCAATGTTGCTACCGGAGCCCAGATCATTGAAGATTCCTCCAGCGATAGCATCACGCACGAGCCTCTTGGCCTCTTCCACCTGAGGAAATTAAACGGGATGGAAATGGTAATCAATTGATCGTATTTGTTAATGCTTCAAACTAAATAGAATTATGCTGACATTACAGCAACATTTTAATGAGATTAATGGAGCTACTATCGTGAACATCCCTTTTTAATCAACCAAGCCGTGTTATAAATGCATGTCACCTGACCCCAACTTTGCATAAGACAAACAACAAGACTCGCCTCCATATCGGGCTTGTAGCGATCCTCAAATACTGCCATCGCTGCAAGGGACCCAGAACCTTAAAAAAAATAAAAGGATCAAAACGAATTCAATTCCATCGTAGCAGTGCTTTTCATTTTCAATATCTAAAAAGGTATTCTGCTCTTCAAACAGCATCCATGTGAATCGTGAACCCACCCATGGTGACATAGGGCAACTTGTCCGTGGAGCCGTGGGGGTAGATGCTGTACAGGTGGGGGCCCATACAGTCCACGCCCCCAAGCACAAGAGCAGCGCCGATGTAGCCCTGGTACCTGAACAATGAACACATCTTCATTAATAAGGGTACGACAAAGAATTGGGATGAAAGTGGACCAGAATTTAATGGTACATAGGAAAAGAAATCCAGACTAGTCTGCAACGCGTTTAAACCTTAACATGGGCTTTGTTTAAGAATGTCGGCATCACGTTTTAGCTTATTTTCCCACCAAGAAAGGTTGGTGCTTGCTGAGTTTGTGTTCGAAGGAAGCCGAAAATGCGCTTACAGAATCAAGCATCCACCAACATAATTGGTCGCAACAAAGTTACAATTAATTTAACTGAAATGCCCCATTCACACAGATTTGTGCTTGTCTGCTTGTCAGACTTTTGAATATTAATATAAAATCAGATTTGTCAGACTAGATGCTGGCTAACCTGCATATATGTGCTGACTGGATTACATTTTAGTTCATTCTGGCTGGTCATAAATAACAACAACCATTAAGACTGGTTTCCAATTGGATTCCTTTAAGAATTTTGTGGGAGCATTGGTTTTATCAGCTGGCCAGCGTGTAGAACAAGTGATAAGCATTAACGCACCCAACATCAATGTAGGCACAGTAATCTGACCCCAGCTGACTGATACACCAGAGGTCATTTTCAGTTTGTGCCACGAAAAACTTCCAATTTAAAAAGCCATTTAAACATTTACATACAGACGGAAGCCAAGCTACAGAGGTTCATACCTGAAAAGCATCTGCTTGAGCATGCGGTTAGCTGTAGCAACGCGAGGCAGCCTGCCGGTGGAAAGGCCGTGCAACTCTAGGTTGGAGGATATGATCTGGGTGGTCATCTCCGTGTCCGCAGCCGTGCCGGCCCCGCAGCAACTGCAGAAGCAAAACAAAAGTCGCATCACTACATGTATTCACAAACGTCCCAACTATAACGATGAAAGACACACCTACTCCTCATTTGCGACTTTGTTACATTGGTCTTTACTCATTTCAAAGTAAAGTGAGTAATAAGCTACATCACAATGTTTAGCCCACAAGCAGAAAGTGGACGTGCAAGCTGTAAGCCGACGAATGAAACAACACTTAAAGGGCACTTGCAAGCTCAAGGACCTATAAATATGAATTGATTAATGTTACCTATAAATGTATGAATTGATTAACGTTTCAAGCGTGGACTTGTAGGACCACAATCTCATGCTTGTCGACAACCTACGATTTCTAGTGAACCCAAATCAAAACTCAAACCTCAATGCACCGGGAGTACCGTCCACAGGTACACTAGCGGGTAAAATCAAGTACCAAGAGTTTATCATGACTAGTTAAATAGCTTTTTACAATGTTGTAAACAAGTGTGGGGAAATTATGCTTCTTTTTTAGAAGCATATTAGTTCATATTACAGTAAGATGACCCAGCATGCCAACATAATGAAGCTGCTTGCTTCAAAGCTCCAGTACTCACTAAATATTGGGTGAAATGTAGTGGATCTTTGAGCAGTTCTTGTCTGCCACGATCATTCCTTCAGTAGCTCTGGTGTCTGCCCCAAGGACAATCCCATCCTTCAAAAGACAATTATATACACCATCTTTAAATACATTTGGTATTCAATTATGTAGCACCTTAGTCCATTGAAAAATTTACTTCAAAAGCGTTAAAGATTTACAAAAATATTAGACAATTACTTTTCTTCAACATTGGAGATACTTTTGTTACGGACAGGGAAAGCAGAGCCTGTTGTTGATTCTTTTGACTTTTAAATGTCATACCTTTCCCAGAAGTCTGCCTTTAATCAATCATTGATTGCCCCTCTGAGTCCACTGAAACTAAGATCCTGTTAGCTGGGACATGGGTTGAGGCATTGAGGTCAGGGGCCCACATAGGGCCCCGTGATATGCTTATAGGGTTGAGTAGATCGATGACATCTAAAGATATTTGTTGATCTTAATTGAGTTCTTATTTTTCATAAACGTCTTGTTCATAGAAACTGACACCCTGATAATTCGTAGCCATGAGGAAACTACTTGGTGTATAGTAGAGCAATAAATGAACATACACTGAAACATTGATATTACTGGAAGATGTTTGGTTAAAAACTATGTGTGGAAGCAGCTGTAAAAGAGTTAAGTTATGGAAGCATATATGTAGCAAAATTCAAATGGCAATGCAATTTGCAATTCAATAAGTCATTACATTATGCAATTGACAATTCATTATGTAATTTAATAATGTAATTTGTAAATACGTCATTCAAAGTGTATTTTAATATGCATACAAATTACATTATTAAATTACATAACGAATTGTCAATTGCATAATGTAATGAATTATTGAATTGCATTGCCATTTGAATTTTGCTACATATATGCTTCCATATTAAGTTGTCGTTCCAAACATTTGACAGCTAAATATGGGGTAACGGGAACAGTGAGGTTAGTAATTCAGAGATCAGAAACGCAAAACATTTAATTGGACCATGCCCCGTTTTCCTCTTTACCAGATTGTTTCACTTACCTTGAAAACAATACCACAGATTGTGGTACCAGTTTTGCGTGCTGCAGGTACGCTGGATCCCAGCTTTGCAGAATCGGCTTCCAAAACTGCATTTCTAAAAATTTATCAAAAGGATTTGTATAAATATGGACAAGTAAATGCATCCTAGGCTATTTAAACACGTTGTCTTATATTTATTTTTTTACAATTCAAATGTATACTAAAATGCAATAAAAATGCCAAAGTGACGAAAATATTATCTTGTACTTTTGAAGGTTTAAGAGAGAGTTTCAGAGCGCCTGAATATCACTCTGAAACATAGTTAATTTAGGCCTGGTGAAATCAAATCCAAAATGCCAATATCCACGAATGTCATGCGTGAAGTTCGAAAGGAACCATCCCAACGTTTCACCTAAACTTGTCACTCATTCCTAAATAAATGGACTAAAATTAAATCAGTAACGTTTCATTGCATGACTGTGTTGATGTTGTATCCCCAGTGAACGTCTCATTCAGTCCATTGCGTTAGCAGAAGCTAACCTAGCATGCTCACTCACTGGACATAACTGGCAACACCATTTTTATAATATCAAACTTCTCCACAATGAGAAAATATTTGAATAACAAAAACTAAACTAAACTAATTAATTGTTACACTCTCGGACATTAAATTAGTCTACATTAATTTCAAAAAGGCATTTTCAGGACTAAAAGCCTTAGTCATTCAAGCACGTACCAGCTGTAGCGGGCTAGTAGCCTCATCCTAAGTACACCCAATCTAAATTCATACTTTTCCGAGCTTGTCCCTGATGTAAACTGCATTGCACATAATATGTCACATTCATATCCATCACAACCTTACCTTTTACAGTTTTCGAAACTGAAACCTCCAAGAGGTGCCCGGCTAACAGACAAAGTCGCCATGTTTCTTTTAGAATTAAGGTTCGTTTCCGGGAAGCAGTCGGCCCTGAGAGGATGTATACAGGATGTATGGTCACGACCATGCTCACGACAGGGTACGTTGTCATTTCAGATCCAAAATGAAGAAAATAATGCATAAATAATAATGCTTAATAATAACAAAAAAAATATCCATGTTTTTGACCACAAAATAAAATGTTGTTAGACTGTTTATTGTAGAGAACAGCTATTTATGTTAACCGGTCACCCGGATGTTGTGCATTCACTGGAGTAGTTGGTAAAACAATGCACACTGCAACTATTTTGGTATTCATGTAGGGGGTTATGGTAAAATGTAAGCTACTGCAGTCACATTTTTCAAACGCAGAAAAAACTGTTCAGAATAATTATTAACTGTACAATCTTTGTCTAATCTCTGTCCAATATGTAATGAATCCAAATGGGTCAAAAACATGTGGGACTTCAGAAACAAAAAATGACATTCGACTTTCAATAAAATGACCAAAATCCCTTCAAAGTACTTTTATGAAAGACAATTTATGAATTTATAAAGGATGATGATTTATGACATATTCATCATCTGAGTGATTTAAAATAACAACATGATTTTTTTCTTATTTACATGCCTTTGACTGTTCGATTATTTAAAAAAATAAAGGCCTATTTATACAAACATTCTAATAATCATCAGTGTAATTCCTGGCTAGGCATCTGACAAACAGATTTTAGCATTACATTATTACCAAAAGTGATCACAGTGTAAACAGATACATTCAACGGATTAAGTTGTTCCAATGGGGTGGTCATGTTTTTCACTTCAATGGGATGAATGCCAATCTGATACCAGCTGGTTGGCAAGGTAATTTAGGAAAAAGTGGGTTGCTATCAGGGGAAGCAGATCAAATGGATGTCAGGCAGGAAGCGTCTCTAGTGCATTACTTTGATTGGGGGCGTCTATCAAGAGAGCTAGATAGAAAACAGGTGGATAAAGAGTAATCAGAGGGATCTGCTTTTCGAGTTGGACTAGGCCTCAACCTGGAGAAATGTCAAAGGGATACTCTCCTCATCACACTTATAGCCTGCTTTGCCATTTAAATGTTCTATAAATCACAAGTTAGTGGTTAGAATTTAGATTAGTTATTTTTTGCTTCATTAAATTGTATAAAATGTTAGGATTTCAGAGTTGACAGTTACCGGTCATTTGTGCTGTTACATTGGAACAATGGACCCCAAATTATGGCGTGATATTAGAAATATACATTTTGAAGGATGAAGGATGGTGAATAATATTATTTATTTGATTTGGTGTAACAAAAAACATACTTCCAAGAGGGTATGCTTGAAAATATATTTGCCATGTTTACATCTGCAAAAGTATTCATTTATTTAGCGAACATAATCATTTACCTCTTTCATGGAAATATAAATACATTAACAATTTGAGCGATACCTATCACACCAATTTAAAACTGATTCAAGCAAACTAAAGCTTCTTAATTATCATACTAAATTACTTATAATATTTCATGTCATATGTAAAATGTGATTTGAATTCTGAATGAATCTTTGTGTTGGCATCTTTTACATTAAGGCCATTTAGCAGATCAAATTTACTACCATTTACTATCAAAGCGACTTACAATAAATCATCAATAACTATTACTGCTATCTGCAATTTAATTCAACATTTGGACTACATTTATAGAAAAATGGTCTTTCAATAAAACTAGTTCTGGAGAGTACAAAGGTTGTCTCTAAAATGTTGTCTTTATCATCATTATGTTAAGTTGTTTATGGGTATTATTTAACATCTTGATTTGCATGTCACATGTTTAGACGGCCCAAAGCTCTTCAAAGCAACCAATATTTTAATACCCTCTACAAGCTCAATGCTCCCCCCCCCCCCCCCCCCCCCCCCCACTGCGTAGCCTAGGAACATTTAATAACAAACTGCTGGAGGCTTTTGTTTTTGAACAACATAAATGGCTGGGTTTATGCACTTAATTCACCTAGGCACCCAGGCATAAAAAATGATGCTGTTTATAATGAAACGACAATAGGTTACAATATCAATTAACACATTTAATTGGCTTGATTGGTTGGCTGCATTACTAATATCATTAATATTTTGTTACTGAGTGAAGTTTGTGGCACAGAATATAGCGATATAGCAGTCAGAACCAGTAAAAAAAAGATACCAGACACTGTTTACTTTTTTTTTTTGCTTTAAGCAAACAACATAAATTACATTTGTTACTTTTGTTATTGTTCGTACATTCACAGATTAAATGCTATAAAAAGGATACACAGATCACTGCATTGTTTTGTAATTTGGTATTCAAAAAAATTAACGGCAAAATATTTTTGTGTGTCAGTATAAATGTAAGTACACAATGTACAAATATTCTGTGAAGTTTCTTCACATTTTTTGTTTGGGATGTTTCAGTGTTGTTAGTTATTGGGGATTGGTTAGTTGGAATATAGGTCAGTAAACAAGCTTCAAAGAACTTGTTTCCAATCAGCCACCGTCCTTATAGTCACATTTTCTTTAGTGGCACTTTGTACAATATGGCTACAAAAACAAAATTATCCATTTAGAATTCAATTTAGAGTATCTTTCAAATATGCACTTCAATATACTTTACACATAACACAACAAATATTAGAAATCATAGCATCTTTCACATGGAATGGTGCTTTGCATGCAGCAACTCATTAAGCAGATTGTTACAGGGCACTTCACCACAAATATCCTTAGAACATAGATACTCCTCAGCAAGCGTGCTGAGGGCACATAGGTCTGACCAGCACAGTAGCAGCTTATCAAACTTGTCAAGGAATTGGGGATAGGCACACAGTGTATATTCAAGCAGCGCCCTATGAACTTGCTCCTTGACATTCTCCACAAACGACTGGTTTTCAACGTGTTTCACATCTGCAGACAAGATAGAAAGAGAAGCGCCAATGCAATGACATTAATTATATAGAATAGGACGCTACAAATTAAACTGTATACATATTATGTTAACTACAAGGATATCAGTTTAAGTTGAAGATCAAATAAAACCAAATATGATATCAAATATGATAAAATGTAATCCATTTTCTGCCTAGATACAAGAAACATAACAATGACTTCCCATTAGTAATAAAAATACCCTCCTTAAATTGTGTGATATCAGAAATAACGTCTTTGTCACCAAACAATACACAGAAAACACAAGTGAGAACACTAAATAACACAGTATATTAGTAATACTAATACTAAAACCATAAAACAATATGTTCAGCAGACAACACCTACCTGTATTGAAGAGGATGAGATACTTGAAGCAGACCACCTCATTGCGGTCGACCTGCAACTTCCGGAAGGATTCCAGCAGATCCTGTCCCTTCTGGACCAGAGTTCTGAGCAGGGGACCGGCAGGGCTGACTAATGCCGGCAGATCCACCTAGACACAGAGGTACTGCTCAGATACACACCATCCCAATGCATTCGGCTTTCCACATCCACCGTTCATATCCTACGTAGGGTGGTTAACATCTAGTAGGCCTTAAAGCTGCTGAAGCTAAGACTCAACAGCTATTATCTGAGTGTAATTTGTTAGAAACGGCCCAGCCACCTGTTATGAGTATGCTTTGATTTAAAGGCTCTGGGAGAATATCTGTTTTGAGTTGACTGCATCCGCCTCGGTATGAGTCTATGTTGATAGCAGAACACTCCGGGCTAATTTCTAACCAATCGGGGCATCTCGTCCTTACCTGAGTGGTTCGGGGAATCCATATTGCCTGTCAATCACAGATGGGTGAATGTAACACTTCCCACTTGCCCAGAACCGAGGGAGGGAGGGAGGGAGGGAGCAGAGAGGGAGGGAGGGAGGGAGCAGGGAGGGAGGGAGCAGAGAGGGAGGGGACTGTGTAGTTTCCAGATCTTGCTCTCTTCTGTTTTCTTCTGCCCTCTTTCTCTTTACTCCCTTAAAATAGCCTGAAATGATAACTTTGCTGTCTTTGCAGTCCACACAAAGGTATGAATGGTCAATCAATCAATAAATCGTGAGTCAATCAATAAGGAAATATATAGTATAGGGTCACCCTTTAAATAGTATCTGTTCCAGTGTTATTAAACAAGCAACTTAACACGTGTGGTTGGGGTAATGGTTTTGATTAGGTAAGTACATGTTGTCAATGTTTGTAACCATGATCATCACACATGAAATTTAACTGTGACAGGAAACTCTAATGCAAAGTGTTGCCATATATAGTCAATACATAGTAAGAATTAAGACATTATTTTCTAAAAAATGTTTCAAAATAAAAAAACATGAAAAAGAAACACAAAGTCTTTCGTGACAGACACCATCATCTACTGAGTAAAGGACCTTTTAAGGCAGGTGACAATCCACAGAAATGGTGGTTCTAATAGGCTAAGATATGAGGCCTTGTAGGATGGAGCGCTGACCTCCTGTCCAGTGACCAGGACCAGACTTCCCTGTCGGCCATGTTGGAGCTGCCTGGAGACCATGTCCAGGACCAGCAGCTCACACCAGCAGTGGTGCAGCAGTTTCATCTGGTCACTCACCTGGTAGATGACACACACACACACACACACACACACACACACACACACACACACACACACACACACACACACACACACACACACACACACACACACACACACACACACACACACACCCACACACATACACACACACAGACACACAGAAGCAAGCAGTCACGAGCCGAATACACACACACACACTCACACACACCCGACACACACACAAACAAACACACACACACACACACACACACACACACACACACACACACACACACACACACACACACACACACACACACACACACACACACACACACACACACACAAATGTAACACAGAAGCAAGCACTCACAAACATGAAAACACACACATGCACACAAATTTAGAAAAAAATGATGCTCTGTAGTCTTTCTTTGGTTTGGTGTAATTTAAGATATAACAAATAAACAAATTATTTTCATCAAGTAAATACAGATACAAACCCTTTTACTATTCCACCATGCAAACAAATTCTGATTGCTGAAACCATTATAGCTACGAAACACACACTTAAAGCCATGTGAACACTCTATTAACAAATGGTAAAACTAATCCTTTATTCTAGCAATAACGAATGAGATAAAAAACAATGCGTGTTTGTGTTAGTGTGTGTCTTGGCCTGTGTGTGTGTGTGTGTGTGTGAGTGTCCCTGTATGTTTGTGGGTTTCTCTGTCTGCCTGTGTGTGTCTGTGTGAGGCTTTGTGCATGCCTGCATGTGTGTTAGGCCTTCACTGTAACCATCAAAAGATGTAACCATCCCTAAATCAGAAATTATAACAAACTGCTATCTTCAGACGAGGTACATTTACCTTCAGCTCTTTGAAGAAGACGCTCCCACGAGCCCATTCCACGATGTAGAACAGCATCTGGTCCACCATGAGATACATGTGGGTCGCCCCTAACCCACCCCACCCCCCTTCCCCTTGCATCTGCTCGAGACGGCCAATGACCTTACTCCGCACCTGGAGCTCATCCAGCTCACAACGCAGGAATTCAACCAGCAGGTGAGGCAGTGCAGGCCCCTGGGCCGAGAAGGAGCCAGAGCACTGGGCCTGGGGGATGCCGGGGATGCCAGAGCAGTCGCCAATCACCGCCACGGCATGGACCGGCGAGTAGAGCGCCCCCAGTGGCGATACGTGGTAGTGCTGGGGGCTCTCGTGGCGTGGTTGGTTTTGGTAGAAGCTGTAGCCGCTGTGAGTTTGTGGATGGAGGTCGGAGGTGATGGTGTCGCTGGGGGTGGTGTTAATGTTGATGTTGGTGAAGTTGAACGGTGTCCTGGTTGGAGGAGAAATAAGATCCGGGGTGTATTCTGCCTTGAGACCGTGACTCTGGAGCAGAGCGTTTTTCTGCTGCTTGAGGGCACGGTGGCGCTTGTACATTGGGCCGAACCTGTTTCTGCCACCACGCATCCGGTCTGCTCGGACAGCTAACACGGGGATAGGAATAAGAGCAGTAGGCCTATATTAGTATTATTATCATACATTTATTGATCATATATTATACCGTTTCGATTCTCCATCCATCCCTACCACGTGGCAGAGGCAGAGTCTTGGTCCATACTCCATCTCACCAACTCTATGCCCATTAAATATACAAATTCATTTTTAGTAGACCACAAAATAAGTTTTACGGATAAGAATTTTTTACCATCCTCGTTATGTAAATTGCACTCATGTTACAACTTAATAGTTTATAACCTTATTCCACCTCTTCACACATTCATATTAATTTGGTTGCATGGGCCATTTATATGTATCTCCTTTAAAATGCACAAATTGTATTACAATTGATTCTAGAAATTGTGTATCTCCTCAAATTAAAATTATGAAAACGTTTTGAACTTGAACAGACATATATGGACTTTTACTTTGCATCATTGGCAAATCTGTGCTCAGGTTAGGCCTGTTGAATAATAATAACAATAATACAAATAAATTATGTAATGAATAATGCTTATGCTATACAATTATTATATCCTCTTACCTTCCAATCGCATTCCAACACGAAGGCACTTCTGGAACCTACAGAAAGGACATCTCTTCCTCTGAGTTTTATCGATCCTGCAATCTTGGCTTTCTGAACAAGTGTAACTCTTGTTGTTTTGAACCGTGCGTTTGAAGAATCCCTATTTGGGTAAATTATCATTACGTCAGTAAGAATATAGGGTATAGAGAGGGCTATATTGGCCTATACTTATATATCACAAAAAAACATCGTCTAAAAAACAGTTAAAGAGGCTATTACCTTACAACTTTCGCAGGTCAGTAGTCCGTAGTGGTACCCGGACACTGTGTCCCCGCACACGGGGCACATGTCTAGGTCAGCATCACTCGGGTACTGCGTCGATCACAACATCACGGGTCATGTAACGAGCCGTTTATGCCATTTTATTAATTTGTACAAAGTATAGGCACAATAAAATAAATGGCATTTGGACAACCTTTTTGAAAATTAAACTCATGTGTGTTACATGTAGGCCAATAATCAGCAACACTGGCATATTCTAAAAATGATATAGCAATGGGTAAGTATATTGATATCAAAACAATTCAATATTATTATTAGGCTATTTGTTATTAATATTTTATATTAATAATTGTTCGAGCGCGTGTTTTTTTATTTATATAGGCCTATTAGTATTGCCCCCTTAATCCCTTAAAGTGGCGAAGGCTATTTAGAATCGCTTACGTTCTTAATTAAAAAAAAAACACACATTTTCACGAAATGCATTACGAGAAACCGCAATCTTATTCTCTCCATTATACAGGATACAGGCCTGTTTTCTATTTATATTTTGGCAGCTTACCCTCTCCATCCTTAGTGCGTCTAATTAATAGGTATTGAAGACTCGTGCATCTCCGATGACCATTCAAAAACAAGAAGAATGGGAGCAATAAACGAAAAGAAGTGTGTTTTGTTGGGCGTCGATCTCTCTGTGCACGGGAACATCCTCCGTTACCTGAGGGATGGGTAACGTAGCCGCAACAACATAGGAGGACGTGAGGCTACAGGCCCAATATATAAACAATTTAGATGTACATTTGCATGAAAAATATTTTACTCATGATTTTCGTCATTTCGGTTTTGAGTCAGTCCCATGTCATTGCCCAGAGGAAGGTGCGTCCTTATAGGACATTTTAGACAATACATATTTTACATCGTTTAAATATTTTTCAATTCGATTTTGCAATTTTAGAACATAAATTTGAAATAATTTTTGGAGTAGGCCTACGCCTAGATAGAAGAACTAAACATCGACAACAATATATTTGGGTGTGATTCTAGTATAGGCCTTTTAATTGATAGACATTGATAGTACGTTTTTTTGTTTCGACTACTATATTCCATGTATTGCTTGAACCACTTTATTGCAATTCCTATTAAGAATTCAGATTTTGTTATGTTTACCGACAGCCTGATCTATCCTATCTGATAACGTGTTTGTTAAAACACCTGCAAGTCTCACCAGTTTCAATTAGGTTCACCGGTTCGACTGCTATATATGCCTGTAAATAGGCTAGCCTATTTCTTAAACATCCAAATAAAAAAGAAAAGAAGTATGCCGAACTTTAGCAAAATATAGGCCTACAATGTTTGGTATAAAGACAACCCTCTCAAATCGTATTCATCCAATATTTTGCCTGTTTTTATTTTTCATGTTTTTTCACCTTGGCGAGGGTGCAGGATTTCCACGGCCGAAACCTTGAAATTACTAAGTTGTGCAAGACCTAGTAGATATAGGCCTAGGCCTATATTGTTTAATTTTTAAGGGGCATTTTTCCATTCCAGCAATATTTTTGTTGTAACTCCGATGAACCCACTGACTGTATAGGCTCCAGCAGACCACTGCACAGTTGGCCCAATAAGTAGGGCGACCTTTCTGATCACGTGTATATGTGTATATGTGTATATACAGACGGGCGGACGGGCGCACGGACAGACGGACAGACGTACAGAGAGATAGATAGACGAATAGATACACGATAAGAATATAGAGAGACAGAAATGGATATTGGAAGAGAGAAGGAGAGAGATGGAGAGAGAGTGAGAGAAAGGGATAGATTGATAGATAGATAGACGGATAGAATGAGAGCGATGGAAATAGAGATATGACAGAGAGGTGGAGAGAGAGAGAGAGAGAGAGAGAGAGAGAGAGAGAGAGAGAGAGAGAGAGAGAGAGAGAGAGAGAGAGAGAGAGAGAGAGAGAGAGAGAGAGAGAGAGAGAGAGAGAGAGAGAGAGAGAGAGATAGATAGATAGATAGATAGATAGATAGATAGATAGATAGATAGATAGATGGATATATTTGTATGTGTTTTATCCCTATTGGTCTAATCTTTCATAGGGTAAATAAAAGAGCTGATCACAAATAAAGTATCGTTTGTGTCTATGTGTAGTATCTTTTCCCTCCACCAGGTGTCCCCAGTTAGCATTTTATTGCCCCTCATTTATCACTGATTACTCGATGGTTTCCCCCCCGTGAAATTAGTTAATTACTTCATTTTTGTTCCGACCTCAACTGACTTTTACTAAAATTGCCATAAGGCAATAAATATTGGATTAAATATACTCAAGGATTATAGAACCTCTCTCTCAACAAGGAACATGTTGTCATGATTGACCCCTTGGATTCTCCATCCCAGTCAGGCAGTGTTCACGTGGGCACATCGAATCATGCCGACAGACTTTGCTCTGTCCATGGGAGACATATCTCATTGAGTTTTGCCCACAAAACCTTACTCACGTGTTGTTTTCACATTGAAATATATGGGACCGTATGATATATTCCTATTAATTATATCAGAATATTATGATAACATGTAGCCTAATTATGTAACATTCTGAAACATGTTGGTGTTTGTGTCATGCGTTGTGTTTTTCCATAATTTTTGTTGACCTGCTACCTGAGTTTCTGTCTGCATTTGGGTCATTGTTCAGATCTTCTTTTTTTACTACCTTGACTGTTACCATTACTACTACTTCTGATGTACTATAACTCATAGGCCTACTAAAAAGCAGTAGTATTCTAATTAGGCCATAATCAATCTAAATTCTCCAGGTTTTCTGTAATTCATCCAAATAAATCTATTAATGAAAGTCATTTCGAGTTTAGATTTTGCCCGAGAGTAATGTCATGAATGGCTGCTGGTAAGTAGGGACTACCAGTGACCTGACCCTCTTCAGAAACGTTGAATAATACTGTTACTCAAGGTGCTTCCTGCTCTGCAAGGCCCCTTTCACGCCAGTAGGTGGCACACCGGAGCTCACTAGGGCTTACTCATCACTTAAAGGAGACATATCATGGTGATTCCCAACAAGTAAACATAGTATTTGAGTTCCAGAAAACATGTTTTTGCAGCTGTTTGTTGGTAATCGCTTTTAGGAAAAATAATTTTGCCTACCGCTATTCTATTCCCCTCTGTTTCAGTCCCTTCAGAATGCGCTGTTTCTGGTATCTGTAGCTTTAATGCAAATTAGCTGCTGCCCATTGTCCAATGAGCTGTCAGACTGAAACACAGCATGGAGGAGAAGGCCGTTTGCGGACTCCTGGAGCTCTATATCTATATATAATATAATATAATAATAATAATAATATTATATATGGGTATTTATATAATATTCCTATACCTAATATCATGGCCAAAAGCTATGTGCGCCTCGGATGATATTATGAATCATAAGACTGCGTCTGACGTCTCTGGTACTTCCACAACAAGTAAAGACTCGTAGTGGGGGATATCTCGGCCATTGTTGAGTAGAATTGGGGCAAAGGAACTTTGGCCTAGACTCTCTGAAGTCCATGAACCGCGACATGGAGGAGAGAGGGATTGTACTCCGGGAGCTGAGCTGCCGGACTGCCGCCGAGCTCCCCGCCCCTGCGGCCGCCGCCGAGCTCCCCGCCCCTGCGGCCGCCGCCGAAGCTTCGGCGGCGGCCGCAGGGGCGGGGAGCTCGGCGGCAGTCCGGCAGCTCCGGTGGTGTTCTCCGGGAGCTGAACTTCCACCGAAGCTTTCCGGCTGCTCAGCTCCGAGAGTACATTCCCTTTCTCCTCCACGTCTCCTCCCCCAAGCTCCGCCGGGGGGAGCTCGGCGCTAGTTTGGCAGTACATTGTACTCCCAGAGCTGGGCTGCCGGGCTGCCGCCGAGTTCCCCTCGCCGGAGCTGCTCGTCCACTGGTCCACACAATCTTAGCTATGCTCTGATTGGAGGGGAGTGGGGAAGTGGGAGCAGAGTGTGTGTTTGGAACTATAGAGTGGCGAAGTCACGCCCCTTCCAAAAATTATCATTTCAATCCACAATCAACATATGTGAAATCCGGGGCATATAAAGGGACCAGGAAATAGAAACCCATTCATATTTTTCGATCTCAAAGGTCCCATGGGCTCTACCAGAAGGGGCGTGACTTCGCCGCCGGCGACATCACAAGTCGCAACTCTTCTCTATGGCTCGGACCTTCCTACGTAGGAGGTGGCGCCGAAACTGACTCGCTCCTTTGGTAACTCGTTAGGCGGGTACTTTCAGAAATGCATATCTCACTCAAAAAAGCATGTACAGATTGTTTTCAAAGTTTGTATGCGTGTGGGAGCACCAGGGACCCAGAACAGCACCCCAAATCACAGGAAAAGTGTTGTTTTCATAATATGTCCCCTGGAACCGTAAGAAAGCTTTTAGACACAGGACTACAGTTCACTACAACAAACCGTTAACTTTTTTGAACTAACATTTATTTCTTTCGACATTTAGTGTTGCCAGACGTGTGCCAACCCCTTGGACGAATAATAGTATTTTGAGTACTTTACCGGTAAAACGATCCACCTTCAGTTCTGCAAACGATATAGGTCTAGGCCTACTTTTAAAACCCAACACGGTCTCCTATCAATGTGGTCTGTGAAACCCGTGATGGAAGGTGAAGTGCACCGGTAGAGCGGTTGTTTCATCTCGCACCTTAGAAGGCAGCAGTCAGTGGAAAGTTTAGAAAGTAGTCTCCTACCAGCAATATATCTCTGCCACGAGCAAAACCATTCACATTATATGACAAGGTGGAAATGTAGCAATATAATAATAATGAAAAAACGATGTTTAAAATATTATACAAAAAAAAACGTTTTTAATTGTCACCTTCTGAGAGTAAATTACAGTGTTTTTTCAAAACATTCTCACAAAGAAATTACAAAATGGTGTTTAAACCGTGTGTAATAAATTGATATCCTTTTTACAATGATAGCCAAATATGATTTACATACGATTTTCAAGTGTTGAGCTATCCATTCCTTCATACTTTTTACATATCGTCATGCTTTATTTGTGTACACATTATCACCCTCAACATGGCTTATTCAACATAGACACACCATTAGGCAACCCTCTGACAAACCAAACATAGAACTCTCAATTAAATACGTTCTTTCAGTCTTAATGTAATTCAAGTGCATCATTACAATCCTCTCAATATTAGAAGATCCAAACAGTATTCACGGTTTAAACTATGAAAACTGTATCAAATATTTAGTATTGCATTATTAACGAGAAAAGCTAGTCCTGAGTGGTGATGCTATAAGAAGCATAGCGTTTACTGTGAATGTTTTCTGGCTTGCACAGTGTAGTTGTTAATTACATTCAACTCGCGGATTAAAAACATTTCCTAAACCTTATCGTTTTTCAATTTGGTCTAAAGAATACACAAGTTTAGCTTTAAGCTAATGTGTGCTAATGTGCTAATGTGTTAAAGATGGGAAGTCTTCAACGTAGGCCTCATATCTTCAAAACCGGTGTTCCTACTGTGCTGAACTGTACCCCTGCCGACATAATTAATTTGTATCTTAAATGCACATATTATATTTCACCTCTGCTTGACCAATGAAAGTCCTAGTCCTTTCGGGTTTACGACAGCTCTTGTATCACAGACTATTGACAGCATAGCTACAATGCGGTTGAGCCTACCAACCTTGGACAAACATTCAGGTGCAAAGTAACATATCTTGCACTTTGTGGAGGGGTTAGGCATGGTGGTCGACAGACAAGACAGAGCTTTCTGTCCATCATTCTATCGTTCAAACAAACAATAGTTAAGACACAGTTAATGTCCTCCTTCATCCTTATTTTGTTCCATCGTCATTGTCAAGTAAACTGAAGTCTGCCATGTAAGGCTGAAACTGTGATCAACAGCTTTACTTATTTAATATCGTGCTATTAATGAATCACATTCAATCTTAGTAGTGTTTTCACAACATAGAGCAAAAAACTGCAAAATGTTGGGTTGCATCCCAGGTTTAATGTTTAATCACTATATCATTTTTTATTGATATAATTTTAGCATGTATGCCTCAACCTCCTGTGTGACCATAAGAAATGTGATATTCTTGATGGTCACAGAGAGGAATATTGTTGTGACTATCATCTCCATGGTTCCAACTAGGATTCAGGTAAATATAGTATTCAGGTTTCCTCCGAAAAAATAAGGATGGGACCAGTATAAATAGTTGCGTTATAATTCTTAAGTGCAGAACGGAGGTGTCCGTGATGTTAAACAACAATGCGCTTAACGTCAGTGTGATTGTCAGGTTGCTTGTACCGCGGAGAACACAATGGCCATTCGTCGTGAAGAATTGACACTTTGTTTCCATTACTTCTGTGGAACCCATGGCGACGGAGACGGTGGAGCCCAAGCAAGGGCTCTAGAGCTTCTGTTCCCCTGCCAAGATGCTCTGGTAGACATTGTCTGTGAGCGGGACGTAGCTCTTCTGTACATAGTCCAAGACATAGAGGGGCTCCGAGATAGTGGACGGGTCGAAGCCGCTCTGTACCAGTTGGAACTTTTGCTGCTTAAACGTTCCGGTGATTTCAATGAATTCCTGAAATGTGAATGTAGATGTGAGTAGAATGTCAATCAACCCAGGAGAGAAGAATGCTGAAGAGAATGGTTTGGACAGTCGTGTTGAGTTTTCGGTTAATCTCTGTTGGAATATCTGGTTTCAACTCATCAAACAAGAACTCAGTTAGAGATAGAGATCAGTTGGAGATCAGTTGGTGATTGACAAACCCTGTCTTCATGGTCATTGTCCAGGTAACATAAATGGGATTTTCTTCAGGGTTCAATGTTTTGTTTTCTGTGTAGAATGTATTATAGCAAGGCTTTACCTCTCTAATTAGTCTCAAACACGTTTAATGATCAGCCGTAACCAACACATGCCTTATTGAATAACAACAAATCGAGGCTATCTGTGACATAACAAGAGCTCCAGACTATGACTTAAGAGATCCAGACTCTCTGTGATTTATGAAGAGACCAGACTCTCTGTGACTTAACAAGAGATCCAGATCAATTGTGATTATAGAATTTATCCACATTTAGGAATTAGGAAAAGGCATAGGAAAAGATCAAGACCGTTAACAGAGCCTTGGTAAACGTTTTTTAACCTTTAACAAATAAGAATAAAGGGAGGGCTTATCCGAATTTCAAGCTTAATCGTAACATTTCCGAGGTACATTTGAATAGTTCATATATATTTTATTTATACGAAGAGTGCTAGGGTTGGCTGTCCAGAGTCATGTCCGGTTCTACAGCCGAGGTCCTACCTGAATCCTTATGAAGACAGGTCGAGCGTAAGCTGGCAGATCCGTTACAACGTGCTCGAATAAGGCCTTCCCGTCAAACTCGTGGCCCAGCCTCACAATGACAGCAGCCATCCCAGCTCTTCCCTCGTGGCCTGAAGGACAGAAAGTGAAAGATTTCAAATTGAATTGACTTGTCCCATAACTAAAACACTGCATATTTATAAACATGTGCAAAAATATCTCCAGGCACTATAATAAAATATATAAATCCGGATGTACACGTTCTAACATTTCAAATCTTCATTCATATTGGTACATCAATAAATACATTTAGTGGCAATAAATAGCACGTACTCACATGTTGACCAATCAACCCTGACTCATCCACCGACCCATCCACACAAAGACCCACCCACCCATACAAACACACCCCGACCCATCGACACCCACCTGGGACCTCCACCCCGTACACGTTGGCTTCCTGAATGAACCCCACCAGCCCCAGGGTCTCCGTCACCTCGGTCGTGGCCACATTCTCTCCCTTCCACCTGAAACGACCCGATAAGCTCAGGTCAGACGAGGGGTTCGCAGTATGAAAGGGTTCTTTCATTATCAGGCGACCACAGTACTACTAGGGACAGGAATTGGCACAAACCTCACCATGTGATATTAAAAGGTTGTTTGAGATTGTGTGCAGTTACAATGTGTATTTTGTGTGGTTCGATGTGTTCATTGTGGTTTAGAGACAAAAAAAAAATCTGGGACGTTTTGGGTCTCTAAGCCAATTACTTACACGCCCCCATTTCTCTGCGTATGGGAAGACATGCAGTCTGAGCTGATTGGCCGATCGGGGAGCATGCCTAGTGTTTGATTAACACACTATGCAGCCACGAGAATGAAATGAACACACCTTGTGAAATAAAAAGACTATCATCAGTTGTTTAGAGTAACCGCTCTAAAAGTTCATCTTTATATTTGAGTTATTTCCTTTTTATATGGATACGTTGTTTTCTCCAAATCATTTTCAATGGAGCTGATTCGGTTTTCCCAGTTCTTTTCTGGAATTGCGTACTTGTGAACATGACGTGGAAGAACAAAGGCAGGCCGCCCTGCAAAGACCTGTGACGTGTCTCTCAGTGCCAACCCGATTTTCCACCACACAGGGATCGGCAGAAGTGTGGATTCAGTGTAAGATCTCAGTGACGTTTCAAGCGTTACCTAAAGGTGTCCCCGACCCTGTCTTTGAAGCAGATGAAGTCCTCCTTGTCCTCGGCCATCAGGTCGCCGGTGTTGAAGTAGGCGTCCCCGGAGGAGAACACGTTCCTCAGCAGCCGTCTCTCAGTCAGCTGTTTGCTGCCGGCGTAGCCGAAGAAGGGGCTGGTGGCGCTCACCTTAGATAGCAAGAGCCCCGTCTCACCTGGGGAGGAACAACAGAAAGACCAGAACCGTCCATACACAGATGGATCCGTGTTATGGCTCGGTGATTATGTGTGTTGGATTGGCAGAGGTGGACGTGTTGTCCACGGGGTCAAGACCGATTAGACTCTGGGAAGGGGTGAGCCTGCACACACTGTGGTGCGGTGCATTGGACAATCAAGGCCCGCAAGATAAACCAGCCATCACCGCGCACACGCACACACACACACAAAGGGGAAGCTCAGACAGTCATCCCCTGCTAAATTTGGAACAGCTTGCCAAGTCTCAAATAACCAGATTAGTACAACATCTCGGTGCAGGGAGTCGGAGGAGCCCAGAAAAGCCACTTAGGTGGTGTTTGATAACCAACCGTTAGGTGGGGTTAGGTGGGGAGGAACTACCACATAAGAGTTTACAGATTGAACAATAATGATACATTTCATGGAGGACGGTTAGAGATTAGCATTACCGATGTTAAAGATGACCAGTGAGGTTACTGATCCTGTATGGAATACTTGTTTCCAGTTCCATATATGTAATGCTATGAGGGTGTCGTACATATAGTCCTTGAGACTGTCACTGGGATTATGGGTTATACAAATATAATGCACTTGACTTGATTGTGTGCTTGACTCCTGAATCAGAATTGAATTGTGTGTGTGTACCTGTACTGAGATTTTTTTGACTGTTTGACTGCCGTTTTACCCTTTTTTACTCGCTGACAAAAGCCGCGGGCATCCTTCACAGGCTCCTCTCTCACCATGTCGTACTTCACCAGATCGTACTTGAAAAGGAGCTGCAAGCATAAATAATATTTAGTTAGTCATTTGTTCAGATTGCCTTTGGCAGGGGAATGGATAATTAGTGAAAATGCTCCACACTTTATTTTCTACAGTCAACCGCTCTTTAGAGCCTTTGAATTGGTCCATGTTGATTGCAAATAATGTTTTTCGGTGGGGGAGGGGGGATTCGTATCACTTTAGCAGGAAATACAATTAAAATGATAGCGGTATTATAAACACTCAATGCAAATAAAGACAAACTAATTAAAAGTTAAAAGAGGATGAAAATAAATACAGATAATGTAAAACATATGCGTTTACATATATTTGCTTCTTTGTGGATCATTGAACTTTGAGCGTCCACAAGCACACCTTGTCCTTGGACAAGTGTGTGTGTAACCGTCCTGCCAGTTAAAAAAAAGAAAAAAAGAAGCTGCATTAACAGATTAAACCTAAACACTTACATACTACAACTACTTTGACTCCACTGATTATGTGGCTTCTCAAGAAGTCAGTAGAGCGGTTGGATAATGCCTGCTTCGACGACAAAGTATATAAGCTTAACTAATCTGTGTTCAGGTCATCAAACCTCACTATATAAATAACCAGCCTTTCAATTGAATTATTAGTGGTGATTATTTAAGATTATTTTTATTTGTTTATTTTTAAACAGTTATGTTTATTCAAAGCTAGGGTAAGCAATTTGGAGGAACTGGACAGATCAAGCTAGAGATTTGAAAGAATCCAGCTGAAGAAATCCCTCCCCTACCTTCAGCCTCCCTCCGAAGCCCCTCCGCCAAAACACATGGTTAGCTAGCTAGCTTTAGTAGTAGTAGTACGTCTGCCTAGCCTTGTGTAATAGTAGTATGTCGGCCTAGCCTTGTGCAATAGTAGTATGTCTGCCTAGCCTTGTGTAATAGCAGTATAGCCTTGTGTAATAGTAGTATGTCGGCCTAGCCTTGTGTAAGATTCTGCCGGGTAGGTAGGTAGACTGACAGGTAAGCCAACCAATCACTTCAGTTTGGCCCAAATTTAATTATTGGACTGGCTTAATTACATTTTTTTGCACGTTTGATTTTTAATTCCTGTTGGGATGTCAAGATAAAGCTAATTATAAAGAAATGCTTCTAAAATAAACTGCTTAACATACATTAAAAATAGCAAAACTCATATCGATAAAGCCTGGATCTCTGAATTGTGACCACATAATTACCAGACTTCATCAAAACCTTACCAGCACTATATTATAAGAAAAAATGCTCATGGGAAGGCGAACAATCTCAAGCAAGAGAGATCTAAATTGAATACCCATTTTGTATCAAGTGAATGGTCATGGCGCTGGTACCGTAAAATATACTGGATCCCTTTGTGTATGGGTACAGAGAGAGACTGTATGTGTTGACTTAACTGCACATGTGGACTTGGCTGTTGTGGATTGGGCATTAAGGGCACCTGGGAGTTTAGTGCAGCAGCTGTTCTAAGAAGGCATGCTGGACTGGGGATAACCCAACACACCGCCCACCGAGGGAACATTGAGCTCACCTCCTGTTGGGCAATGTTGTCTGACTGGGATATGTAGGGCTAAGTGCAGCTTGAACTGAGGTTACATGAAGACATGGTCAAGGTCTGCTGGGAATTCTGGGGCAATAGAACACATTTGCCTTATAAAGATACAAGGACTGAGACCTCAGTCAGTGGAGGGAGGCGAGAGAGGGGGGAGTGAAAAGAGGTCATGGAGTTTTAACACTTTGCCTGGTAGGCCTACCACTTTACAATAAGGGTCGTAACAAATCACCCCCAAAGGGATTAATAAAGTTGTTTTGAATGAGATTTCACTAGGCTAATGTTGGTTATGTTAACTAAGGTAGTAATTGACACATTATTATTATTATTATTTTTTTTATTAGTGTTAGGGTTAACCCTAACCAAATCTCCTATGCTAATGCTATACAATAATGCTTATTACTGCATTTACTGTTACTTAAGGGTTAATAAATGTACCCTTATTGTAACCCTTTCCTCTCAAAGTTTAAACTAAAAGGTCAGCATTGAAACAGTCAAGCTGGCAGCAGCCAAACCTCACCTTCATGGTCGTGGTAAGTAATGCATGAGACCTTGGTCTTTCAGCGACTATTAGAATCAACATTAGATATAATATAAGGACTCTGCATATGGAACTGAGTGAGGCAATGGGAGTGAAGAAGACAGGTACAAGTTACAAAGGCTGCTAAACAAAGGACGCAAAAATGCTGATGGACGACATGGGCAACCTAAACTCTAAACAGATTTTGACCATGGGGTTGAGCCTGTTCAACTAGTTTAAAAGTCGGGTTTACTGCTGAGGAAACCCTTAATCCACTATCTTTAGTTGTTCATAAATGGTTAGTTAAATTCAGACTCCATCCATCGGATACTTCATTTGGCATGGAAAAAAATAATCATGAGTCTTAATATTTTTTTTGTGAAAGCAATTTTCTCTTTGAGAGAGAATTAATTCGGTTGGATGTTCTGAACAGAGGGCTGATGCACTGTATGGCCGTGTGTATACCTGTTTCTAAAAAAACTAATATTTATTTCATTAGTAAAACCTGCCTCTTTCCCACCTTTAAATGTCTGACCTTGTGAACTTCTACGAACTATCATCAAAAATGTCAGCAGTACACTGGTGTTTGGTCTAACAGACACTTTCATGCATGTTCAAGTGTAGCAAAAGGGTCCTGAACAGTACCTGAGATGTACCTGTACAGGAGTACAAGAGCTCTATCTCAACACGTCAACAGGTGTACCTGTCCAGGTTAACCAGACCAGGTGTTCACAAACAGGTCGACCCGAACAGGTACACTTGAGCGATACCAAGTGTCCATGTGTACTTGGGACAGGTATATCTGAGGGTAACGGGAGATGTACCTGAACAGGTGTACCAGCTGACCAGCTGTACCAGAAAACATGCAACTGAACAGGTGTTACTGAGACTTACCACCCGAACAGGTAGAGATGTCCAGGTGTACCCAAACAAATTCACCTGAACAATACCACCTGAACAGGTGAGGCTTTCCAAGTGTTCCAGTTGCCACCAAACACATGGACCTGAACAGGTGAAGATGTCCAGGTGTACCAAGTGAACCTGAACAGGTGTTACTGCGCTACACCACCTGGACAGGTGTCCCGTATCCCCACCTTGTAGAAGAAGTTGGAGCGGCCCACGACTCCGAGCTTGCCGATGTGGTTCATGAAGCAGAGGTTCCCCTCGGTGGAGCCGTACAGCTCGCACATGCGAACCTCCCCGAAGCGGGCGTGGAAGTCCCGCCACACGTCGGGCCGCAGCCCGTTGCCCACGCCCATCCGCACCTTGTGGGCCCTCTCGCCCTCGGCCTGAGAGAGAGAGAGAGAGAGAGATCCCATAAGTATAATAAATCTATGGATAATGCGTCTTTCATTGGGGCTACCTCAGAGCATATAGGCTCCACGTGGTATATAACGTGGTAATGTCATTACCACTTAAGATAAGATCTTTTTTTATTGTGTGTGTGTCTCTGTCTGTCTGTCTGTCTGTCTGTCTGTCTGTCTGTCTGTCTGTCTGTCTGTCTGTCTGTCTGTCTGTCTGTCTGTCTGTGTCTGTGAAATGCCACTCGTACACAAGGGTGTGAACACAGCCACAAGGCTACAGTGAGTCTCAACAAAGATGCCTTTCAGTAGGGACCAAAACATACACCCCCCCCCCCCACACACACACCCACGTTCATGTTTATGATTTGATGGTAGATATTCTAAAAAGGAATAGAAATATGTCAACAAATATGCCATATATAACAGCCATAAAGGGCTGCACAAATAAACTGCACCGAAAACAAGAAGTGAGTCCTTCTGGTTACCCATCTGCTGTCATGGAGAACATAAAGTACACACTGCACTGGGTCATTTAGCTCTCACAGTGATGCTCACACGAGCACGCACAAACAAAGACCGTTTGTACAAGATCGCGTAGGCACTCCGGTGCCTCGTCGTAGTGTTTTTGAACGTTGGACACATTAGACAAGAGTTCAGTGCGCACATTAGGGGAGCACTCGTATTTGGGAGTTACTGTCCCTTTAAGTGCGCACAAGTATCTTCAATACGTCGGGTGGTTCCCCTATTAGCAGGGAGGTCGGTGGCCCGGCCAGCCTCTGAGGCCTTCTGAATCAGTGAGAGGGTAACCAAGGGGACACGGGGACAAAGGCGACTTTGAGATCAGCGAGTGTGCGTGGCGTGTGTGTGCGTGTGTGTGTGTGTCTTCAGTGGGAGGATAGATACGAAGGCCAATACAAGGACTCTAGTTGTCTTGCCACCACGGAAAACGGTTTTGTACAATGTTATTGGAATTTTTAATCGTGAGGGAAGATCCACGATGGTCAGAGATTGCAATAAAGTGGCTTTGATAAAATGTTCTCATTTGTCTTGTGTAGTAAAATTTTCCTTTTTCGTTCTTTATTTACAGGTGTGAGAGTGGGATGTGACCTGAAGATTAGAAACTATAAAAAACCATCTAACTATAGAGATATTGTTAAAGCGGGCAGTACCTTAGGCTGGTTGCAGAGATACCGGCAGAGCTCGCCAATATACTGGAAGATGGTCACGTCATATTTCCTACAGTCACTCCAGAATTTGCTGGCTGAGAACTTCTTCTTCAAGATGCATGTGGCACCTAAAGAAAGATGAATATGAACAGGAACATGAACTCCATTTATTAACTTAACTTGGATAGTGTCAACAGGGATGCCACAATGACACCATCAATTGGTAAACTTTATAGATAAACGTACACACAATCAGTATACAGTATATCCAGTGCAAATATAGCATGATGCAACATACAAAGTCTAAATCAGTAGCTTGAAATGGTTAACCTGAGTATTTGGGATCGCCATATTTAAAGGACATCATGTTCAGTGGGTTAATCGTTGACAATCAAGGACTGCTGGGAAAATCACCTTTACTTTTAGTTGGCTGATTTTCAGACAGAAAAGAAAGATAGATGAACATGAAGTTATTTTCTAAAAGAATGCCAGTCAAAGAATGAAGACAGCTTTGGTTGGGTTGTTTGGCGTACGTGCAGACGAACACTTCCTGTTAGAACCACTAATGAAGATGATAATTGAAGTGAATATGTACACAGAGGGACAGCTTTGTTGGCCAGCCGCTCTGGAATTATTGGCTAGGTTCCCCTTCAAAAAGCCAATTGACCATTCACATGATTCAGTGCTAGGGATTTCAGCCATGGACCTTAGGGTTTTACGATTAAGGATCACACGGTGTACATATTCTCAATAGAATCGACTCAGTGACTAAGTACAGTTGAAAAGGCTTGTGGATTTGCCAAATTTACAATGAGCAGGAGCAAATATCCAATTGATCCAGGACTAATTTAGTCTAATCTGTCTAAAATTTTTGAAATCGTAGTAATTGCAATGATACATTTTCAATGTTGAATTAGACGAAAAACTATCGATAATTATTAAATGAGCTGCACCAAACACGGGTTGTATACTTCCATAGGGCTTTTTCTAGCCATTCATGGTTGCACTATCTTAACATATGGGCCATGGCAATACCTGGAAAACGCTTTTGAAACACTTTACATAAGTGTCCTTGTCACTGTAATTACACATGTTACTACCTGTAACATCATGTCACATGTAATTACATTTTAGAAAAGCTTAAAGCTAACCACAATTCGACGTAACATGCGGTTTCAAAACATTATTACATAATAAGTAGATAATGTCACATGTTGTCACATTGATTATCACAAAGTACCTACTAAATGTGCCAGATTAACAGACTACCTCACGTTATCTTTCTAAACCTTTAACTTAATACCAATCCACTCCTCTCCAAGAACGTAAGCTTACTGAACCTTTGTTGAACTTTATAATACCATCATTAGATGTGTCCCATTTGGCCCCTATTGCAGTCCTAAACACTCCTGGGAGACGGGATGGCTCTTCTGTGTTGCCTCTTCAGGTTTCTTCCCTCTGGGCTGTGAGATCCGGAGTGTGATTAAGAAGGCCTAAACAGAGACAGTGCACTCGACTGGGTTCGCCTACCCAGCTGCAGGGTTCCTCCTATCCCGATCATGGAGGCGGCGCTGTGGTACAGAGGGAGAGGTACGTACACCACGTCATCTTCCCTTCCACCAAACGCCCAGAAGCCTGCAGCAGCCTTCAACGTCTGCAAGTGGGTGATCACCGCAGCCTTGGGAAGCCCTGAGGCATTGTGGGAGATTTCAATCAAGTTAATAAACATAAAAACAGGTGCAATGACTTTGACATGCCCATGGCCATGTAACTTATTCAAACTGTTTCATAAAATTTACATTTTACAAAATGTACAGTTCAAGCTTGGCCAAGCTTGAACTTTGGCCGAGTTCAAGCTTGGCCAAATTAATGAGCCTCTTGGTTAAAACTTTTTTCCCTGGGAAAGGTTGTTCACAACAACTAAGGATCCCGATCAATAACTCTGTTATACTCTGAGGGGGGGAGTTGTTCCTCTGTGTTTGACCTATTTAGTAGCAGTGGGGAAAACACTGTTGTTCACTGGAGTTCCACTGGCGGTGTCTTGGTTGTGTTTCCTCGTTTTGCAAGGGAACACAACCTCCTCTCTAACCATCCTGTGTCGGCCAGCCTCTTACACCCATTTGAAGATATCTGAATCAGTTTATTAGGCAAGTAAGATAACACACTTACTTGGCTATTAAACATGCATTTAGACACACATCAAAATACATGACAGTTGCGTGGTGCACTGCTTCCTAAAGGATTAAGAAACAAACGGTAGCAATATCAGCAACATTGGTACTATACATATGTACTACTGGTTGGTGTTTTTGAGAGCCTTTAAGTCTGAATCACAAGCCACTCATTACTACTGAATGCGTCGTGGTAATCGGGATAGACAGGCTCATGCAGGGGACCTTCCCGCTCTGGTTAGGTATGATAAAAGACTTAATCTTAAGCTTCGATCTCTACTTTCTGCTGCTCTTTATACTTTTCCTTGATGAGGATCCACTGCTGCATCCTTCTGTTGTTTACCAAACTACAGCCTCACGATTTCTGTTATCATCACCAGATACTACATGCTTCAAAATGACCAAAACAAACTAAATAAAGGTTGAATGGTAAGGTGTTAAAAACATCTAACAACATAACTCAATAAAGAATATGGGGGAGAAGGATAGCCTCGTTGTTAGGGTGTTTGACGGAAAGGTTGAAAGGTTCACACCCCATTTCTTCAGTCTACCTGTAGGTTGTGTGTGTGTGTGTGTGTGTGTGTGTGTGTGTGTGTGTGTGTGTGTGTGTGTGTGTGTGTGTCACTCACCGGTGGTCCCGGAGGTGAAGATGTACAGGATGGGGGTCTTGAGGGAGGTGGCGGCACGCAGGCTGGCTGGAACGGGCCGGTCCGAGGCACAATCGATCTGGTCTAGCAGGGTTTGGACTTGGGTGCAGCCTCCATTCTCCCTCTTCATCACCCACACATCAATGTTATCCTCGCGCAGGCTGGGTAGAATGTCCTCCAGGCATTCTATCAGGTCTGGGTTGAAAGGATGAATCCCAAAAATGTCATTACATCACATGGATCGACAGCTTTAACTGGCTACAACCACTACAGATTAAGCCTAACATGTTAACTAGAACTTTATAATTTCGTAATTCCAAGTCTTTTTGCAACAAGAAAAAACAGGAATAAATACAAAACAAAATATAATAAAAGGCTACAATTGCAATTCTTCTAACCCTTTTTTCAATGAGACATGAGTGTACACAACGGGAGCCCTACTTCAGCATCTCTTAAAATGGTGTGGGATGAAGCTCTTTGGAAAATGTGGTATCACTTTTGTTGATTTGCAGATAATAATAATAATATATTTAATTTGTAGCGCACTTTACATTCAGAAATCTCAAAGTGCTACAGAGTTTAAGAGAGAGAAAAAATAAATAAGACGGGTTGTTTAAACATATAATGCATTAACAGTAAAAGGGAAATTAGCAAAAGGCTTAGGATAGGATACGTCATACTGGACCGAACATGAGATTTTGTGGCCTAGTTTTGACTGCTTACAGTTGACGTTCTGCTATTGAAGATCTATTGAAGCCCAAAAGCCAAACACACATTAATATTGGATGCTTTTGATCAACCAAGTAAAGTTTATTGTCGACTGCCGTTTAAGTTCAATTAAGTTAGAGGTGCTGAACAGATCCCTTTTAAATTAATGGGGAATGTAAACTTACCTTCTACAAATTGCTCTAATAGATATTTGTTCAAGGATTATAAAATAAAATGTATTAGTTGTTTAAACAGTCACTTTTTTCAATTAGTAAGATGTTTATGTTGGCCTACCGAGTGATAAAGACGTTTCTCTATTATGATGGGCATCCAGTTTAAGTAGCCTACGGTTTAAGCTGTTAAGTAAACCTATTGTTATGTGCTGATGTTAGATTTCTATTTCAGGCACAGTTTAAGTAAATGGTTGATATTACAGTAAGGAGCTTTATGTCGCCCGAGCAACGATTTAAGTAGAACAGGAATCCCAACTAGTCATAATAATAATCTGAGGCAATTTCATTTTACTGTAAACTTCAATGTTGACAATGTTATCATGCTTGATCTCTAGTTGTTATCCAACCATCTCTGACAGCGCCCTAGTGCTCCAGTGTTGATACACTTGTGAACAAAAGAAACCCAAGTGGCAGTTTCCTTTGGAATGATTGTCATTACTGCTGGGTCATAATAGTCCAGCAAACTAAACAAGACAATGGGGTATACATAAATATAAGAAAGAGTGTTACCTGCGCCAACAACAAGGGTCTTGGCCCCACAGCAGTTGAAACAATGCAGCAACGACTTTGACTTGATGTTTGTGTTCAGAAAGGCGACGGCGCATCCCACCTTGGTCAGGCCGAACCACACCGAGACAAAGTCGGGCTCGTTGTTCATGAGGAGCACCACGCAGTCCCCCTTCTTCAAGGTTCCCTGCTTCAGGAACACGTTGGCCACTCTGTTACTGCGCTCATCAATGTCTCGGTACGTGTGTACCACTCCCTCGTAAATAAGGAAAGCTTTGTCCGGGATACGCTGTGCCTGTTCCACGAACGTGTCCACCACAGTCACCACCTTGGAGGTCAGTTTGCAGAGCTCCAGTTTTATGCCGTACGTGATGATCTTCCACAAAAAGGTAACATCCTTCCAGAAGTAGGGAAAAAACAGTTTCTGCAGCACATGCAGGGCAAAAAGACCCGCGGCAACTGCTGAGAGCCACTCCTGGATGGAATACATGATGACCTCCCGGACGACTTCTCGAGATGCTTTAGGAAAAGTGAAGCGAAGTGGGAAGAGGGGCACATGAAATGTGAGGTGGCTCACGGCCCGGACTAGAAAGGTGATGCCCACATTGTGAAAGAGGCTGAGGGACAAGCGGCTTGTGTAATGTCAACCTGGTGAAAAGAGTCGCGTGTGGTGTCATGTGTCTCGTTGTTGTACAACCAAAGGGGGAGGATCTTCTGGGTGATTGAGCCCGCCTTGACTTTTGAAAATACCAGAGCCCATTGAGGAAAATACGTGTGACCACGCCCCTATTGTAAAGAACACGACGGACCATGTGGCCTCGGCCATACGTTTCATAAACTAGGTTCACGACAGAGTGCTCTATAGTCTAGTCAAGGAGTTCCCAACTTTTGACTCACGTAGTCTTTCATTTTCATCAGGACCAACTCATATGCAAATGGTAAAAACAAACGATGAATAAATACGGATGCAGAGGGCCAACGCCCCTTTATACATAATACTACTTACTTAAAGGTCATGGTCACGGGAAAGACAAGCTGCACCCAGTCAGTTTATTTAGCAGACACACCTGAACACAAACGGATGGATGGATATTTTGGAAATAATAACTATATGCCATAATACTATATTTATTGAACAATATTTATACATTTTTTCAAATATCTATACATTTTTTGTATTACTGTTAATGTTAAATTAAATCCTACGTGCCATTGCGTACCACCCTTCCTGCCACATTTTTCAAAACCAAGCTCTAGTCTAAAATATGTCAAGTGTCAAATATGTCATATAAGGCTGGTTATCTGATGACATGGTGGGTGGGGGAGGGCGGCTGGTCTTGATGTCATTGACATCAGCATAGGCTGCTATGGATTGTAATATTTAGTAGTTTTTATTTTATTTGTATTTTAATTCTACACACTGTAAACCATATTCAACAACATCGTTTATTCCGACATTCAATTATTCTGAGGGATAATTAAGGACTACTTTCGAGGATGAACATCATGTAGATATTTTTTAATGCATTGTATTTTAAGTGCTGAACACTCTGGTTGCAAATTGTAAATTCAAACAGCTGTACTCTAGCGACATCGTTTGCCTGAATGGGGAACTACATGTGTTTAGGCTTATTTGAACGATTAGGTAATATTATTTTACATTCAAATCTCTAATTATGATAATATTCTAGATTATTAACAGATCACCCTTCCACATTTATATTATGTATTTTGGATTCAATGTGCTATCATATATAATATAATACTATAATAGAGAAGAATATGCTTTTTTCCTAATTTGTAGGCTATGCTGAAAAAATATAGTTCTGATGTTCTTAAGGAATTTAGTCGTTCAATAAAATATTGAATTGTTCTTTGTTGTTCTCCTGTGATTATGTGCCTTGTAATGCTCCCTATTTTTTTATTTTCTGTATTTTCCTGGAATGTAAAAAAAAAAAAAAAAAAAGAGTGCAATAAAGAAGTTCCTGGCAAGTTGTGTTCAAATACATTACATAAATCCCCATTTTGTTGTCGTGCTGGGTATCACGAATTGACATACTCACTCCCTTAAAAAAAAAAAATATTATTAATTGCCCATATCGACCTAGTGTAATTTAAATGATAACATCAGGGCTAATAAACTGTGTTCTGGATGGAGAGATTGTCAGAGATAATGCACTTTGTGGGAGGGGCGCCCCTATCTATATTGAAATTGGCCTATTGTTCCTTAATCCTGGCGGCGGGGGTCCCAGGGCATGAGCTCACTCATGCATACAGGCCGCTATCTCAAGTTTAGAAGAAAGAGTGCAGAAAGTTCACAAAGTTAACAGCGCCTGCGTTTAACGCCCCAGTGACTTCAAAATGATTGTGTGGTTGTTGACGACATTCTCGGCAGGACTACTCGCTATTTTTCTCTACCAATGGACAACACATCCGTTCTTTTGGGTCGATTTAAGGAACTACTTGAAACTTCGGAGTTTCAAAAAGGAGATGCAGACTCGTATGCGGAAGGGAATCGTGACATACCTCGACACTTTTCTTTACCAAGCGAGAATAACCCCTGACAAACCCTTCATCATCTACGAAAGCCAATCCCTCACGTACCAAGATGTGGACAAAAGAAGCAACCAGTTTGCTAAAGTGTTTAGATCTGCAGGATCTTTAAAGATGGGGGACGTGGTTGCTCTTCTGATGTGTAACCACCCGGACTTCATTTGTGTGTGGTTCGGCCTGTGCAAACTGGGCTGTGAAGTCGCCTTTCTCAACTTCAACATCAAGGCGTCCTCCCTCCTGAGTTGTCTGCAAAGCTGTGGAGCCAAGTCACTTGTGGTGGGCGCCGGTAGGTCTTGCAGAATAGGTCACTGTCACTTTACTCAAGCACCCTGTTTACTTTGCAAATTGGCAATTTTGCATGCGTCGTGTGACTCCATGGAAGTTCTGGTTGTTGTAGCCTAATCCATAGATAGACTGTTTTTTATTTTTCTGGGTCGCTGACAAGTTATTATGAAGATGTAATCCGTCAATGTCAAAATAAACTAGAAACTGAGTGCAACACGATTCAAGCAGATACGTTGCCAATGTGCTCTATGTCTATGCTATAATGGGATTATAATTATATAAAAAAACGACTTAAAGCTTTTCCCACTACCTAATTTAAAGTAACCTATGATATAGCCTACTCAAAGGCATTGGTGAATAATGTTATAATTAAGTTTATGTTTGTGTATGAATCTATAATAACAGTCTTGTTAGAGAGAACAGAGTGGATTTGAGCCCCCTGTGTTGACATGATAGATGGCAGCCTCCTTTAGCATCCGTGGGATCATTCATTCGGGTCAAAGTCAAGATGGAAATAAATCTTTTTTTGAAAACGATCAAATAAGTTATTATCACACCGTGTTATTCCATATTAATCCATGTTGCATAATAAATAAAAAAATGAATATCCCCCCTTTTTTAAATCCAGATTTGGTGGCTTCTTTAGACGAGGTGCTGCCCACCCTGAAGGCTAGTGATATCTCCTTGTGGATGGTAGACCACAGCGCTCCTTGTGATGGCTTCAACAGTCTGCTGGATAAACTGGACAAGGTGTCTGAAGAGCCATTGCCTGATCCTCCCAAAGTTAACGTCATGTCTAACTTCCTCTTCATATTCACCTCAGGCACTACTGGTAAAGTGTTGTCAATTCATATCATTAGATAGATAGGACTTTATTGTCATTGCACATGTTACAGAGCAACGAAACTATTGGGCTTTTATACTTCAAAAAAGTGGAAAGCCCTACGCCCCCTTAAATCTTGATGCTGAAAGGAACCATCAACAGAATAAGCAGATGTCATTCATCTAGCTAAAATAACTACTTGTAGAATATTTTTTAGATTTTCATGTTCAGTCCACTCATCCTCCCCACATGTTGGGTCGTTGGGTTAATCTGAGCTGTGGCTGCCATCGCAGCAACCCTAGAAGCTGTTGGCGGTCCCCAGCAGAGGGGGCGACCGTCCAGGCTTGTCGTCCCTGCGGAACAGTCCGCTCCCGTTTCAGCAGACGCATGTTGACGGGCCAGACAATGATCGCTTAAGCGAAAACAAAGTCAATGTGTCAGAGGAAGTTAGGAGAGAGACACTGTGGAACGGCTATGAGAATGGCTGGCTCCAGAGATGTTTTTTTCTTTTTTAGGAAGCCATTCAAGCCACTGCAGGAAGGCCATGCCCAAAGCTATTCGAGGGCGTCGAAAACACAGACTTTGACTGAGGGCCTCTTGGTGTACAAGTGGAGGGGGTGGAATACTTTGAGGAAACCCCAAGGGTCCCCCACCCCCACCCCCCTCCCCCCTCCCCCCCTCCCCCCTCCCCTCATCCACACAGGATGCAGAGACCCCCAGAAGTCTGAACAGACCCCTTCAGCAGATGTCTCTGCGTCGGTGCGGAAGCTCCGCAGTAGCAAGGAGCTGCCGGTGGATAACGTCTGTTAAAGGCACACGCTGAAGGCTCTGGATCGGGGTGGGGGTGTAGTGATGCCCTTAGGTGTTTTGTGTAGGTCTGGAGGATCTCCCATCTGTCTGCGTTCATCTGTGTTGCGTTGGACCGTGGGGGCAAAGAAAGAGGCAGTCACAGGAGTTTGCAGTCTGTTTGTTCGGCAGGCATTTCTGTTTTTATCTGTTCAACATTTGTGTTTGCCAGGGCCTCCACATCCTTTGGGCTAGGGGACGCATGACAATGTCTTGGCGTCTCGTAGACAAGGTCTGGAGCATCTTGTCTATGAGATTTCAGTGTCTTCAGTATTGATGAGACGATAGAACAAGCTGCCAAGGTTTGAGGCTCTGAGGCGTTGTACCACTATTTGTCCAGGTCAAATTCTTCATTTTTCTGTAATTAATTTTTATTTCCTCTGTATTTATTTTCATGAATTGGAATTTAAGTTTTTAGGAGCGTTTTTTTTGGGGTCATATACAAAGTCATACATGAACAACTAGCAGTGGAACTCTTACATATAAAATAGAGCAACTTTCTATGAATATATATATTTCTTAGATTTATCACTTTTGTGTCACGCTTTTATTTTGCAGGTCATTCTAAAGCCGCGCGGTTGGGTCACCTCAAAGCCATCATGAGCATGGCCTTCCTCCGGTTCTGCGGCGTCACGTCCGACGACATCGTGTACATCACTCTCCCGTTGTACCACATGTCCGCCTCCCTGCTGGGGGTCGGTGGGTGCATACAGCTGGGTGAGGAGGCTTTGAAGGCGTCTTTTGATCAGACCGGAGCCAAGTTTCTGCTCCATTTCATTGATCGTATCATAAAAGGCAGCCGTTTTTTGTAGTCCGTGTTGTAATTGAATGGCACGTCTTTCAAAGGCCTTGTTTACACCAGAGGCCTATCTCGATCCGTTATTCAATCCAGGTGCAAAAAACCTCCTGTTTATATTAAAGCACTAAACACAATTGCGCGCCAATCTAGATTGAAAGTAGCGAATGCTTAACGGTTGATTACATCTCACAAACAACCGATCCCGCCTGTTAAGACGGAGAAAACATTGCACTTTGTATCGCAATCTCAGAACAGTTTTCAATTCGAGATTTTAAGAAATTCAAAACACTGGTGTAATTGCATACTGAACAGAACACCATAATGGATTGTTTATTTTACCTCACAATCTTATTTCCATCAAAATGTACGATTGTTTCATGCACATTTCTTTATGTATATGGTTCGAGGTTGTTGGTAAGTCAATGTTGGATTTATTATATTGGGAGCACTGAGAAACAATAAGCCAAATCTCTTCTCGGTCTCACAGGTGCAACGTGTGTGTTGAAGAAGAAGTTCTCGGCTAGTCAGTTCTGGAAGGACTGTGTGAAGTACGATGTGACTGTGTTCCAGTACATAGGAGAGCTCTGCCGCTACCTGGTCAACCATGCATGGGTAGGACGGGCTCTCTAAATCCTCTTCTAAATCCTCTCTATTCTGTATGGGGATATTTACCATTGTTCATTAATAGGCCCAAAAAAACACCAAAGGAGTAGTTCATTACAATGCTTTCCTGACACGTTTGAAGTGTCTTTATACAACCATAACTACTTGGCATTACTTTATGCTAAATCCTATAGAAACACATGTACCGGTAAGTATTGAGTATCGCATCCTATTGTTTTTAGAGTGTAACGTGTAACCAAATCTGGGGGGCTCATTTGTCATGGAATACAACAAGGTTTTCTTTTCTTATCCATCATTGCTTCCGCCTGATTAAATCAACACTATATTATATTTTCACCAATGTGGTCCAGAAAGTGGATCTATACTTTGTAAACAAGATGGCCAGCCCTCCATTCTCTTATCAGTTTAATCCATCAGCTCTGTAGAGAATAAGCTCATTCCATGTCTGGCGTGTACCAAATCAATGTATTTGTGTTGTTGTTCATACATCAATCTAATTGCATTCAATGAATATTCTCACCCTCACTAAACAACAATAAAGACCGAGGCAACGCTGAACGAACCGCTTCAGATGTCTAGCTTTAATGAGCCATGGGTGGTGCGTGGTGTTTCATTGAGGAAGCCCCGGTCGTCTCACCCTCCCATGGTCTCTCTCCCCAGGTCACCGAGGAGGGGGCCCACCGCGTGCGGCTGGCGGCGGGCAGCGGCTTACGGCCCGACGTGTGGCGGGAGTTTGCCCGGCGCTTCGGGAACATCAAGATCCGGGAGGGCTACGGTCTGACCGAGGCCAGCGTGGGGTTCCTCAACTACACCGACGAGATCGGGCCCATCGGAAGGGCCAGCTACTTCAACAAGGTCAGTACCGCATAAAAGTAAGCTCGGACTTCAGGATGCTCTGCGTTTGGTTGTGTTCTGCATACATCGGGCCGTAATGTACTGAGCTCGAGTTTTAAATAAATTGATTAGTAAAATGAAGCAAAACTTAGTTTTAAAAAGTAGAACTATTCACTATTGGCTGGTGGCTGGTGGTCTTTACGGATCCCTGCCAGCATATTTATCCTCATATTTTGTTGCTAATTTAGTTTTTTGTGTCTTATCACCCTTTTTAGCTTTCAATGCCGTTTGAGCTCTTGAAGTATGATCCCAAAACATACGGCCCGATCCGCGATGGCTCCGGAAGATGCATAAAAGCCCCAAAAGGTAAAACCATCAGTAACTTTGGACTTAAATCCTCTCTTTACCATCATAGTCTGAGGGAATCTTATTTTTTTTATCATTTATTTTATCCGTCTTTCGGATGAGACAGAAAACTCCAATAGCACTCATAGCAGGAGTAGGGGTCTATCAGATGACAGTGAGTGTCATCCTATAATGATATCACTATAACTGTGGCTGCAAATGAAGCCACTAGAGGCCGCTACTGGGGAAACTTAAACAGTACAGCTTTAATCACTGTTACTCGTGCTCTCTTAAACCAGAATTGTAACAAAGTGTTAAGCACCCAAACAGCTCCTACAAATACAGGGTTCTCCTGGTTTCCCTTCGTACAGGGGAGGCAGGCATGCTGGTGGCCCCCCTGACGGTCACCAGTCAGTTCCTGGGCTACGCGGGGAACAAGACCCAGACGGAGAGCAAGGTCCTGAGGGACGTGGTCCGGCCTGGAGACGTCTACTTCAACACGGGAGACCTGCTCCTCTGCGACCACAGGGACTTCCTGTTCTTCTGCGACCGCATCGGAGACACCTTCAGGTGAGCCCCTCTGAGACGCGTGGCAAGAGGAGGCGTTGGTTATACCACACAGTGTGTTGGGGTTTCACTGCAGAAAGTACAGGACTGAAGTAGAAATTAAGAGAGATAATATTGAGGTTTTGATTAAAGGGGTGATATTATGCCTTCAGGTATGCGTGTGATTAGCCATTACCAGTCTTGGGAAATATTTGGGACTTAATGACGATTCTCACAAGAAGGGTAAGCCTTGGGCCAACAGCCGCACCCAAGTCAAACTGATATAGTCATTGTCTTCTCTTGGCTTTTAAAAGTAATCGTGATACTATCTGACAATAATTCATTCATTTTTGGCAGGTGACAGTGGCAATGATTGGGGGGCTGGGGTTGGATGGGTAGGAGGAGGTTATACTGAAAAATAATAGAATAGAAGAAAAAAAGAAGAAAATAACAGTTCATTTTCTGGGACTGAAAACTTAGTTAAAAAAATTCAAAATTGTGAACTATGAACATGAACTAGTTCATTTTATCTGTGTGAACTGAACTTTGAGCTAGCTCTTGTGAAGTGTGAACTTGCTCAACAGTGATGATGGATAGATAAGCAACATTTGCTACATCCACTGGCTAGGCTGGTAGACTGATCTATCCATAATATCACCCCTTTAAGTACAAAACAAGAACTACCTAACTATCTTAATATACTATCTAATTAATGTACCGTCACATCCCCATTAATGGGGTTAACCTTTGTTATTGAGGTTAGGGTTTCTTATGATAAACATAATGTTGTCACTGCGCTTTCATGTAAAATGCATATTGTAGATCAGTAATAAATTTAGAATAAATACGATTTTTAATCCATCATCGGGCGTCCTTTCAATGTGTTTTGTATTGCAGATGGAAAGGAGAAAATGTAGCCACTACAGAGGTCTCTGAGGTCCTGGGAAGCCTGGACTTCCTCCAGGAGGTGAACGTCTACGGTGTCACTGTGCCAGGTAGGTGAAGCTGCTTTCACCTTCACTTACAGTGAACACAGTGAGTCAGGACCTCCGCTTGACTTCTAATCGGGAAGACGCTGCTCTTTGACAGGACATCGTCCCGGTCTCCGTCCTGGGCTATTGGGGGTATCACATAGGACAGAGGGCGCCCCCTACTGGTCCTTCAATAATATCTGACAGAAAAACAATTTTTCAGAAAAAAAAGTTTTCTTCCGTTTCATAAAAAAAAAAAATTATGAACTATTTAATATGAACTTTATCAGGAGAGAAATGGATAGGGGAGGGTACAACTGTCGACGTTTCATTTGGTGGGAAACATCCACAAATGTTTTTCTGCTGCTTAGAAGTGTTCATCGACAAATGAATGGCTATCTTGGCTGTTGTAGACTCACATGGTTGACAAAACGCCAAGTGAACGCCTCCACAAGCCCCCTACTGATCTCCGATCCAAGGATGGACCAGGAACAGCCCTGCTTAGCTTCCAAGGAAACCCAGCGGTTCTGGGCAGGTAGCCATGGTGCTGGCTAAGTGATCACTCTATATGCATTTACATTTTATCATTCAGCAGAGGCCTCTATCTAAAATGACTCATGTTTATGCTGAGAAAGAGCAAAGCATTCAATCGATATTGGAAATAAGTTATAGTGCAGCACAACCTAGTTAAAATTAAAAGCACTGGACAGAGTGCAGGGAAGCCATAGGAATCAGAAATGCAAGCTCAGCTCTATATCAGCTCAAGCTCAGCTCTATATCAGCTCAAGGTCAGCTCTATATCCATTAACTGCTCATCTTTTATTGGACAGGATATGAAGGTCGGGTGGGCATGGCTGCAATCATCTTAAAGCCGGATCATAAATTAGACGGTGCTGAAATCTACAAGCAGTTAGTCGGAGGACTCCCGTCCTATGCCTGGCCATGGTTTCTCCGAATTCAGGTAAGGAACATACCCATTATATCTCCAAATTACTGAGATGAAATCTAGGTTCCGTCTCCCCGTGACTTTTTCTTTTGTTCTTAGACCTGCCCGGAAATGACGGAGACGTTCAAACAACAGAAGGGGAAACTGGTCCACGAGGGCTTCAACCCAGCAGTGGTGAAGGAGCCCCTGTATTTCATGTCTCTCTCTCAGAAGGACTACATTTCCCTTTCTCAAAGTCTGTACGATGACATCATCTCTGGCAAGATTTTACTGTAGACAGAAAACGCAGCCAATCCAAGTTGAACTCAGGTTGAAATAAACGTAAAGGGAGAAATAGATTAATACACTATTGAATTTATTCTTAATAATTATATATCGATTTTGTTTATAAAACATTTTAGGTTATTTATGCTTATTTGTTTTTATATGTTTTATCCTTTAACATATATACGGTTGCTACGTTTCATTAACAAAACTTCCTGAGACATGCCTGACTTTCTATGAGCTCTTTAACATGAGGTTTATCATGGCTTGGGGAGGGTACATCTGTGGAAGGAATGACCATGTTTCTCTCCTCCTTAGAACTGCTTATCGGCAGATGAACGCCTGTCTTGGCTGTCCTAGACTTGCATAGCTGTCCAAACGCCAAACGCCATCAAGTGAAAGAGCTTCCAAAGCTTTCTTTGTGCGGCAGAATCTATCCCTAACTCTAAGATTAAGCATTAAACATATTCACAAAACATCAGTGCTGTTTCACCAGTCTGTGGTAAACCAGTCTCACTGAATCGACGAGGGTTAGGGTCAATGTCCCATCCATCTCTGAAGACAAGGTGGATGGACACGCACTAGTAACTGAAACAATAGTGCTAGACCAGGCAGGGGAGAAGAGTAGCGGGTCTGAAGCAATGAAGCCAACGGTTGATCAATAGGCCTTTCATAGTGAAACCCAGTATGGAACCAGGGATGTGGAACAAAGGTTTTACCCATGCTGTGGATCACAGAACTGGGTCACAGGAAAATACATCATTGTTCCGCTGTATTTCCCCGGCTGGGGGTCTGCGTGCGTGCGACTTAGCTTTTTTATTTTTCCATACATGTCACTAATGTGTAGTGTCGTTGCATTTCAAAGAATTAAAAGCAGACTTGTCTAAAATAGAACCTGTCTCCACCATTATTTAGGAACTTTCTTTACATGTAGTCACATTCCCAATTCAATGTTTTGTTTATGTTTTAAGTTGCATTCAGCAATTGTTGAAATTATTGTTCTACTGTAATTTGAGTTTTAATTTGGTTAATGGTTCTATGTAAATGTGTTAGACTACTGGTCTCTGCTGAAGATCCCAATGCATGCCAACCATGAGACCGAATCAAAGCACAATGTGATCAAAATGAGGACTGAGACTGAATCAAAACACAATGCAATCCAAATGAGAACCATGAGACTCAAAGTACAATGTGATCAAAATGACTCAAATCAGCATTGGCCGACCAAAGATTGTTGATTGCGATTCCTTTGTTAGCCTGCCATCGCCAGAACAATTTGCATGTGTATTAGTCTCGAAGCATTCAGGTTATTTCTGATTTCCACTGGACGCGATTAGATAAGACCAATCAGGGCAACTAAATGTAATACATCAGCGGCAGGCATCTTGGTTTTCCAGAAAATGCCTCAACTGGGCTCCCATAGGTACAGACGTTGTAACAAACCCTTCCTATATTAAATAAACTGTGGTTGAACCAGGCCAGCTCTGGTGGAAACTGTTCTGAACGTGAGGGGGGCCAGACGCATATGCTTAGGCAAATAAAACTTGAGCTTGCAGCTTGTTTGGGTTCCCAGGCTAGCGTTAAGGGCTTGTTAACTGGAAAGTGGATATTCCAAGTTCAAACGTTTTCCAGGATGTGTAGAAACACTTCAGATGTTAACAACCGTCTCATGTCTGGTCTCTGCTAGTCACCAAGAAGATATGCAATTATGCCTAGTGGATGGGTGATTACTTGTTACAATTGTTTAATAAATCAAAATCATTCACTCACAACCACCAATGATCACCCAGATTTCCGTCTTATCCAGGATGTTTGGGGGAAAATAAAATTATACTAATTACAATTTTCCAAATCACCGAAGTACATTTTGTGGACAGTTCATGAATAATCAAGTAACAAATAATAGATTGATTCCATTTGATTGATTTATTGCAATAAAGATGTACAAAGTATTGATTATCATCAATGTTAGAAAAAGCCTATCCATGACATATCCATGTAATGTTATCCATGTCTACAGTACAGCGTATCAAAACATGACTGTTTCAACTGCCTGGGTGTTTCCCAGCTCCTGCAGTGGGACGGCAGGGGAATACACCTTTGCACTGTGGATGTCATCATAGCTTTTCTTCCAAGGTATTTCAAGATTAATATGGACTGAAGGGAAAAGACTGAAGACAAATTTGAAAGACAAAACAAACCAACATGCAAATTAATTTCAAACCAAAACCAATATATGTATATATATATATATATATATATAAAGAAAGAAAAAAATTGTTGTAAAATTATACTAAATTAAACAATGTAAAATAAATACCATGTGCTATTTAATTGAAACTCCCTTAATTTATGCATGTCCACTACGAAGCATATTTACAGGTATATCATGTTTGCAGTGTTTACTAGAAAGTGACGGTCTTGAGAAAAATGGTTGATTATTTAGATTCTACATTCCACATGATGGCTCAATATCAACGGATGAGAGGAGGGGAGCTTCGATGGAAAGAATGGCAAATGGCAAAACAGAAAATTAAAAAACCCTGCAATAAACATTGCATGGATGACACAAGCGCAGGTGACATTTGGTTCTGAAAAAAACAAAGCACAGTAGTAACAGCAGTAGTAGTGTCGATCTGGCTTAGTACGAGCGCGCTACGGTCAATCAAGTACCTGTGCCTCAATGCACATTTTCAGTCTATATATATATATTCATGACGAAACAGTGCACACAAACACAAGACATTATTTGGTTTGACATATATAATCGTGTTTAATAATACATATCAAAGACAACGTTTTCCCCCTTCAGCTTCAAGTAGGCTACCTCACAGCTGACATCGTCTTGGTTATGCGATTGTGTGTGTATGGAGTTAAATATACAAGTATAGTAGTAAGTAACCCGTGTTTTTTTCTTTTGTTTCGTTTGTGTGTTAATGTCACTTTGTAACAATGTTGGCGGATGAGTGTCACTGCACAGATCCTTTAAGACCCTGTTGATTCTTTATAATAAAATAAAAGCGCTTACATTCCTCCACATCCTTTAAAATGTGTTTTTATTACATTCGTATCCTCTGGACACAGACACAGAATGGTGGGATGTGGTCGTAACGTATGGCAGTTTATACATTGAACTCCCCAAAACACAGCAGTTGATCCCAAATAGGCCTGGAACTGAACCCCTCTCTTTAAAACGTCCTCCATTATCGAAGTATGTGCTCGGAATCTTCCATTTGTAAATGTAACAGTTGCTTTCACCTCAAACTGTGACACATCATATTGATTGCATATAAGAAAAAGGGGCCTATATGAAGATCGACTAAAATATAATAAAATCTATGGAGAATAGGGAAAGAAGAAAATAAAATCAATAAATGATATCTTAATGAATATAGTACTTTTGTTTTAGGCTACCGATATCCTAGGCTACTTTTTTTTTTTTTTAAGATCCAAGTCACTCCAAAAATAAAAGAAAAGAAAGAAAGAAAATCGTGTGAATTTATTCACTTGGTGGAAATCTGAAGTTCAGACGAAACAGACGTTTTCCCACACCGAGGATTGGAAAGCAGTCCGTTCGGGTACACCACTAGCTCATGTACATAGAGGTATATCTTCAGAAGCAACCTTTTCCAAACATTCCTGCTTCGACAAACACATTCTTCTCATTCCAGCGCGCACAACATTAAATGTGCCGTTTTAATACAGACAATCAACCCCATTCTATACCTCAGAGGAACGGTGAGACGAACGTCGAAATGAGACAACGGAAAAAAAAACTGCCGGACTCAAACCGTGAGCTAGCGTTGGACAACGTCACGGGAAGTTAATCAGCCTCACCGTGAACTAGCGTGTGGGCGGGAACGGCAGGGATGGGAACGCCGTTCGATGCCGTGGTCTACAGTAAATGAGTTAATAGCATTCAACACAATTAGACAAGTCAATGAAGCCAAACTTTATAGACAAACAGGCAAGCCTGAAAGGGCAACAAAAATCACATTCTGGTTGTCCCACTGTAACAGAAACCGTTGAGATGAGCAGGTGTGAAATGGAGCTACGCTAAGTGGTATGTACAAACACGCTGAAACACGCGGGCCACGGCACGTCATGTTCTCCCCTCACACATTAATAATCACTCAGTAACTACAGGAACCTGTTCGTTGAGCCACTATGGCTTATAAGAGAAAAAGCAACTATGAAAAGATGTTAATTCTAGCATTAAGGCAAGTTTGTAAGTCTAACTGTCCGGATGGAAGAACCCCCCAGCCCCCTCAACATCGATGACATAACGGTAAGGAACGAACACTGAATTAACTAAATGGTATTTACAAGCAGCTATGTGGCGGCGTGTGAGATTATCAAGCGTGTGTGTGAGACTTGGTGGTTCCTGACACAGCAGGACCTTTCGCTGTCTGACCTTCGTGGAGCTCCTCCTAAAGACCCAACGTCAGGGCCCACACGGGGCCCCTTCGGCTGGGATTAGTGCACCGAGAATTGACCCATTTCATTAGACAGTATTTTAAAAAATAAATAGAAAAGGAAGACTTAAAACTGGATAAAAACGACTTCGTAAAGTAACAAGAAATCAAGAAGGATAAGGATAAGGAAGAGAAATCAGATAGGGAGGGGGGAAAGCTATTCAGGGGATTAATTGGACACTCTTTCACTAAAGTCATGCAAGCCACTCATAAATACAACTCTCAAAAAAGAAACGCTAAAACTAAATAAAATCACATTTAAAATCACCAGTTACAAAAGTATGCGTTAACCACCAATACATCTCGACATGGACTGAGATCCATCGTTTAAATCAGATTCAACTGGAAGGCACATCCATAAGGCTTTTAAAAAGTGTTTTTTGGAAAGCATTCTGCATGGTTCTCCTCCGAAGCCTCAAACTGTAACACAGTTTATTGCTGCATTACAATGACAAAAAAACGAAGTGGAGAAAATAGAACCGTGACATCAAGATAATCGAAAGAAGGACATGAACGATGTGACGTTGTGCACGAACCCTCATCAAAACGTGGAACCGTTCCCCTCTCATTCTGTCTGAGAACAACTCCAGAGACACACCAACAATGCCTGACTAAAACTAACCTTTAGTCACTCAAACCCCCCCCCCCCCCCCGCCCCTATGTCGGGGGTCTGCGGGGAAAGAACAGAAAAAGTAGAAGTCACATTTATACCAGCCGGGGCCACGCAGTAGCGAGTGTGGCGTCACTGGAGCTGGGTTTTAAATCGTAGTATAACTCAGTAAGTGCGCTCTTTCCTTATTCAAACAAAAGTATTCTTATTAATGGCTGCCTGGACCCTACCATGGTTTGGAGTGTACAGGAATTCTATTTATAATATATATATATATATATGTATATATATATATGTATGTATACACGGTGAACCTTTGATGCGGCGAGGGTCCACCCCAGGTCTGCTGTGCAGGTGGAGAGATAGTGTTTTGTTGGGGTGGAGGTGGGCGGTGTGTCGGGCGGCGGTGGCGGCGGCGGCGGCGGTCCTAGGAGTAGAAGGTGAGCACGCTCTGGTGGTTTCCACGCACTAGCAGGATGGGGGGCAGGTCCTGGGACAGCACCTCCAGCCAGCCCATGTAGAGGGCGCTGGACACTGTGCCCTTCCTGGCCAGAGGCATGCTCCTGTGGGGGGGGGGGGAGAGAGAGAGAGAGAGAGAGAGAGAAAAAGAGAGAGGGCGAGAGACCGATCAGCAAACGTCTCAAGTTTCAAGTTTAAGTCTATTATAGAGCCCTTTAAAAACAAAAGATGACCAAAGCGCTGTATAATACAACTACCAAGTTATGAAACAAACAATGAAAAAAAATACAATTAAAAGCACAAAAAGGGACACACTAGACAATTATACAATTTATATGGAGTCAAGAGAATTTAAATTAGTTTTTAGGAGGGATTTGGGCAAACTTCTGTGTTTTTTTTGTTGTCTTTTCGTTTGATTACATTAATTTTATTCAGCCCCTTAATGAAGAGCGCTCTGCAAGTCTTTACCCCCCCCCCCTCGTCACAATGGCTGTTATTCAATGTTCTGTTGTCCCTTAGTGACGTTACCGGCTGGTCAGTATCAATGTGGACATCAGACTGGAGAAATTATACAGAGACAAACACACAGACACACACACACACACAGACACACACACACACACAGACACACACTTACATGACGATGAGGTTGGCGGTGCTGGAGTGTTCCTTGAGCAGTTCGTTCAGGCGGACCTGGCGATTGGTCTGAGGAAGCGGGGAACAAAAAGAAGACAAAAGAACGTATTTGAGCGGTAAGACCTTAAGGGGTTTATAAACGATGACCTTTATTTGGAGACATTAAGAAGTTAAACCTAAAATGTGTTCATGGGAATGACTAACATACACCTGACTAGTCTTAAAAAAAAAATCTTGATATTGTCGAATGTGTATAATATACATACAAGACAATACACTTCTTAAGGGCCCGCAGAGAAGAAATAAGAAAGAAATAAAGTATTTTCAGCCGTCAATAAGCCACACTACACAACTGCATTTCACCCAACGGCTTACATCATAAACAGCTATTTAAAAAACAGCACCACAATGAAACAAAACCCTCCACTGAGGACTACAATGCCAGGAGGCTTCGTTCCCGCCAGCAGCTCTACAAATGTGGAATCCTCCCCAAGGGGATAACAACTATGTTCCCCAAACTAGTTGCGTCACGGTGTCATGTTCGACCGCGCCAAACGGCATTCCGTAGCAGATCTCCATCACATGGACGGTTACGAGGCTGCTTTTACAAACGGAGGGAGAGGTATATGCGCGTGTGTACGTGCAAGCGTGTGTGGGTGCGTGTGCGTTTGTTGAGGTGCGTACGCGTGTACATGTGTGTATGTTTGTGTGCGCGTGTACGTTTGTTGAGGTGCGTGTGTCCGTGTGTGTATATGTGTACGTATGCGTGCGTGTGTGTATGTTTGTGTGCGCGTGTACGTTTGTTGAGGTGCGTGTGTCCGTGTGTGTATATGTGTACGTATGCGTGCGTGTGTGTATGTTTGTGTGCGCGTGTACGTTTGTTGAGGTGCGTGTGTCCGTGTGTGTATATGTATGCGTGCGTGTGTGTATGTTTGTGTGCGCGTGTACGTTTGTTGAGGTGCGTGTGTCCGTGTGTGTATATGTATGCGTGCGTGTGTGTATGTTTGTGTGCGCGTGTACGTTTGTTGAGGTGCGTGCGACCGTGTGTGTATATGTGTACGTATGCGTGCGTGTGTGTATGTTTGTGTGCGCGTGTACGTTTGTTGAGGTGCGTGTGTCCGTGGGTGTATATGTCTACGTATGCGTGCATGTGTGTCTGTGTGTGTGTGTGTGTACACGCGTCTACGTGCGTATGTACGTGCGCGTGTCATACCTTGGCGCGGTACAGCTCCAGCTCGTTGTCGGTGATCCTCCAGGGCTCGCTGTTCTTCAGCCGCTCCGCCGCCTCCTGCTCCATGTCGTCCTCCTTCAGCCGGTACGGCTCGATCATGTCCTCGAACGCGGTGATGCTGAGGCGCAGCCATGACAACCACAACAGTTACAGATACCTCAATCCTCTGAGAAGAGGCCTCATTCAGACCATCGGTGAAACCGCAAATCAAGGGTTCAAAGAAATTATACGACTATTTAAGCACTTCCAATTCAGAAATGTAGTTGTGTGTATTGGTTAAGCGGCAATAAAGATATGCCATATGGTGATAACATTTTAAACTACTTTCTTTTTGGCAAATAATTCGTTTTGATTTGTTGTGTATGGTTTAGTGCTTCTAGGGTAGCCCTCTCTTCGTTCTACTGCCCTCTGTGGGAAGACAGTGAACTGAAGGTCAATCGCATTTCCTGTTCTTATGCACACAGCCACCACGGGCGCACACACACACACACACACACACACACACACACACACACACACACACACACACACACACACACACACACACACACACACACACACACACACACACACACACACACACACACACACACACACACACACACACACAATCACTAATGGACTTTCCTGGTGACTATGACTTTCAGTGGTGCTACGTCACTCAATATTTCCGTAACAACCCAACCCAAAGAGAAAAGGGCTTTCTACAACAATCTCACCTCTCCTTCTTTGGCTTGGTGTTAATGTCCCCAAGGACGGTGATGTCAGAGAAGTCGATACGGAACTTGCTGAGGAGGGTCGCCATGCTGAACGGGGAGAAGAACAACTTCTAGTTAATACCTGTACGACGCTCCATACAAGATTACCCGTGGACATAAATACTGGACGGATCTCTCGCTGTAATAGTTCAAACTTCTCCTACGAAAAAGGTGCATATGGATATGGAACAAACACAATTCGACTGCTCAATTCAAAGTGGTATGCCCCGAGTTTCGTAGGGGGTAGTAGTGGGTGAATAACAGCAATGTGCCCGAAATCGGTGAAAGGATTTTCAGTGCACCAGCGAATCTGAAATCAAACGTGTGCAAGACCTTTGGGTCTTATTAGAAGGAGGGGAATATTGATAAAAGCTTCGCTGTTTTTTTTAAATTGTGTAGGACAGCGATCAAGTCTATAAGTATAGCGATCAAGCGATCAAGTATATAATAGACATGTAGTTCTAAATTTATAAATGTGACTTCCAATTTTTCCCCATGCCATAAAGAAATAAATATAAAAACCTAAGATTCCATGTCCCTATACCATATATATTTGAAAGTAGGCAATGTCTCTTTTATAGAAGGCTTACTTCAATTAATAGAAAATGAATGTTAACGTTAAACGAACATTAACCGCATCTATCAGATCGATTCATACCTCATCAAATCGCACTGGATCGTTAGAACATTGAATCGAATCGTTCCATATGTTAGTCTGAGAACTAAACAGGAAACCTACCAAAATGTACTATATTAACAACATCGATATCCATGTGTTTAATGATACAATTTAGGGCAGTGTTTTGAATGAGATGCATATTATGTATCCATCAACAACAAAAATGTGTTGTAATGTTTTACAAGCAGGGCTTATTCTCAAGGAGTATGCAGCACTAGTTTTGGGTATCTCAAAATGGTCAACAAGGGTGTTGATTAGATGGCAAACGGCGCAGGATAATTTCTCTTGACATACACAAAGAATGGCATAGTAGCCAGTGCGTGGCTAAGTTTATCTCACCCATTGAGACAGCGGGCAGCTGCGTTGGACAATCAGAGAAAGAATGGAAAGTGTGTGTTTGTCCGTGAGAGGGAGAGAGATTGAAAGACAGACATCAGAGAGCCAATGCAGTCAGACAGCTCTTCAATGGGCTCTAGGAGCCTAATGAGTGCCAGGAAGACGTTCCCTAAGCTATTACACTTCAACCAGCCCCGCTATGTTGATATAAACCCAGATGGCTTAATGGACTGCTGCAGCTCCGGCCAAATTCAGAACCTTCTATCAGCATGATGCAGAAGGAGCCTGGATTAGCCCGGCTCTTTCAATCCAGGTCCAGGTTTTCATTGGACGGCCAGTGAAGTGACAAGTAGACACTCGTGTTCGGGCTCTCCAGCTGAACAGAGACAGCTGTGGCAACCCATCAAAGACACCAGTCCCCAGTAGTTAGTTCCCGCACCCTTACATCCCCAAGAGAGGTGCAGCCAGAACCTGATTGTCAAGAGCCAACTGTAACAGCTAAGGTCACTGCTTGTTCCCAGTCTGGGTCGATGTGTGCAACACTAGCAATGCTATCAACACTGCTTGCCACTAGCACAAGTGGTTGCTAGCAAACAAAGCTCGCTGCTCGCAACACTTGCTATACTAGCAACAATGGTTGCCACTAGCACACTGGTGGGTCCTCGCAACACCAGCAGGTGCTAGCAACACTTGTGGGTGCTAGCAACACCAGCTGTTGTTAGTACCACCTGCCACTGCTAGCAACACTAGCCGCGGTGAGCAACACTAGTCTGGCTACCATGTGAAGAATTGTTGTGTTTGGGGCATGATAATCAGGCCAAAACAAATGTAATGCAATTCTGTTCTGTTGTAAATTAACATGTAAACCTACCTGGTTCAAAATGAGCTAGAGGAATGTGGCTGTGGAAGTGAAAGTGAAAGTGCACAGGACTTACACTCTGCGGTCGTGGTCAATCCTGTTGATCTTGCCTCCGATGAAGACGCGGATCTTGCAGTCCTTCCACCTCTTCTTGTTGATCAACAGGTAGGGGATCAGCAGAGTCAGGCCTGGTGGAGGACAAGCAGAGACAACGTCAAACCGTCTATCCTTTCCTTCTTGGGTTAGGTTTACTTCTTGGTCATGTAACATTTTCACTACAACTTTGTCAAAAATTTCATTTTTGAATATCCATTTTCTTTTACTACAAAGGCCAAACCTCATATGCCTTAATCTTTTTGTATATGCTATGGTCGAAGGTGGCTTGGTCGATACTTAAGAAACTAAGTTGGCCGATTTCTGCAGTAAAAGTGCAGAATTGAGCACAGCCTATTTCCACTAAAATCAATCATTTTTACAAATAAGAAATTGAAACATAAAGCATAGGTAAAATATATATAATTATATGATATTCTTGTACATATATCAGCCCTGTGTCCCAAAATCTGCAAATATCAGAATGAATAAGTATAATATTGAAATTCCTTGGCTTTTAACAAAAAAAGTTAAACATTTTGGTCGTTTCCAACCATTTTTCCAACAAATACCCATTGCCAAAATGAGTCAACCATCTACAGTTAACTATGAGTTAAGGGCTCGCCCAGGAGTGGTCCTCACCTCCGTCGTCAAACAGCCACCACACATCCACGGTGCCCTTGCCCTGCTTCTTCTGGAACTGCTGGCTGGCCTCCAGTAACCTCTGGTCGGACACGTTCAGCGGCATGGACGGGCTCTTCTTATCTGGAGGGGTGCCAAGCACACGTCACACAGCAGAACGGCCCAGGACATTCTGAGTCTCCCCCCCACGCAAAACACACATACCAATGTATAAATAACAATATCTGGAAATAGCTGAATTAATGAGCTGTATTTTGATACAATTTGGAAATTGGTTGGCTTTTAACAAAAAAGTAAGACATCGTCGTAGCAAATACCAATCCAAAGATGCAATTTCCCAAATGTTGCATGACATTGATGTAAATTATGTAAGGACTAGAAATGAAATTGCCCTATTCAACAATAAATGGTTTGTTTTAAGTTTCATAGAATTACATTATCGAATGCAGAGTTCTATGCGAGGGAGATCAATAAGTCTGAATTAGAAAGCTAGTGATCAAGTCCTTTAACCAAGCAATACACAAAGGACTCCCAGGGGAGATGAAAGGGTGTTCACGCAGACGAGCAGAGACTTTGAAGATCGTTCAGAAGAAGAAGGCACACCACAACACCCCGTAAAAATAAATGAATTCCACTCAGGACTAGTTGAACACAGCATAACACACCGCTTCCGGAGGAGCGCTACAAGCTAGAAGCTAAACACGGATACAGAAGACAGAAAGATATCGGAGGGGGAAACAAGCTTCCTTGGAGAGGAGACTGGCTGGAATGCCGGAAACACTAAGCAGAGAGAGAAAGGAGATGTAAGACAGAGAGAGCAAGACGTACACTCCCAGGAACAAAGTCATGTTAAGTGTCAGGTGACAGAGACAAAAGGGTGGTAGGATTTGCAAGAAGTCTGTTTGGTTATGGACCGGCAAGGAGCTATGAGAACCAAGTCCCGCAGTTGAGATCAAGCAAAGAGGAAGAGAAGTTAGAGAGAAGCGAGAGAGAGGTCGAATATTAGCAATCAACACGAAAAAGGAAAAAAGGCTTGAAAATAAACACAAAAAAACAGAATATCCTGCCTTTTCCCAACAGTGGCTGTGTCGGAGCTTTGCCGTCGTCATCTTCATCTGTGCGATGGAAAAAAGTGAGACAAAACAAGGCACAAACAGAAAAAAAAAGTATTTGTGGTTAAAATTGGATAGATGTTGCCGTGCTAAATAATAAATACAAAATCATAAAGCTGGCGTGTGGCTCTACCTTCAAAAAGAAACTGACAAATATAAAAGTAGGTGGCAAAAATGCAACTGCATCATTCTCAGAACTAAACAAGAAAAATATGGAACTGAAAACTGTCAGAATGGCATCCAATTCCTTTTCCATCAGTGTCGAGTGGAAACTGGAGCATTTCTGTTAAAATTCACCCCGGATATCTATATTTCTGACACGCTCATGAGCCAAGGCAATAGAAAGCACTGCCAATTCCTTCTTATGAGCAAAATCAAAGTGGATTGGCTGCAGCGCGATGTTCCTGCTCACACAGTGTCATTTTTCCAACACGCTCGAAAGGTTTACTGAGAGAAGGTGAGACGAGGCCAGGACGGTGTGGAAAAACTACCTCACTATGGGAGCTCTGGACGGGCTGCAACACATTCAATTAGGTTTGTTCTCTGTGCACAGGATTTTCTTTTTCCAATAAAACATCAATATTTCACCACACACGGACGCACATACAACCGACACACTGTTACACTCCATGCAGGGATTTCTGTAAGTGTCAGCGGATTTCTAGTGAATAAAGGCCAGGGCAGCAGAGGCCCTGAGTTGGAAGGAGAACAGGGGGGGGGGGGGGTCAGTGACGGATGTATGGGACAACTCTCTAAACAGCTTCTCACACAATGTGGGAACAGCAGATGTGCTTTGCAGGCTTATGGTCTCGTGGGAGGAACATACACACACATGGATGTGCGCTTGCACGCTTGTGTGCAAATAGAAAGCGTGCAAAATGCGTAAACAGTGCAGAGACGCACACACAGGCACACAGACACACACAGACACACACATCTGTGACCCGACGCACTCAACTCTGTGGGATGTGAACGATTACAGCCCAGAGTGGTAACTTCCTGTCAGAGGAGCATGTGTTTGTTTGGGAGTGCAAACAGAACGAACACATGCTACCGAGTGACACTTTAAAAAGGGCCATAGAGCTTTGATCTTCTCCCATGGTCATGGCGGCACTGTGAGACGGACGATGTTGGTGGCCCGCGATGACGTTTCTTTTGTATCGGTATGGAGTTAATAGAAGGAGGAGAGCGTGAAGGTCTACAAACCTTTTTGAACGGCGGGGCTGTTCTGCAGACTCGTGGCCTTGGAGGAGAGTTTGGAGGAGTCTCCGTCAGAGTCCTTGCTCATGTCTATGGACACCACAACGTCCTTCACAGCGGAGGTCTTCTCCTGAGACGACAGCAGCTCGTCTTGGAGAGAACACGCAAAAGGTTAAATGTGGGCCAAAAGCTAGGGGCCAGACAGAGAAAGGCCATTTATTAATTCAGTATATACGGTATGAATACAGTTGCACGCAAATTAGGGTTGCCGCGGTATACGGTATTACCGGTGTTACCGGTGTTGAGGCCAACACCGATTACTTGATTTTTATTTTATTTTTTTTGTAATAAGAAACAAATTCAGTAAAAATGATTAATATAATTATAATTAAGAAAATTAAAATGTGTAGAATAGGCCACAGTTCTGCTCTGTGCGGGAGAATTGGCGCGCCGAGAATTGACGCGCTTCCTTACAAGACCGGTAACCATAGCAACGCTGGTAAACAAACCCAGAGAAGCCCAATCCCTACGTGAGCTCCCCGCGCTACGGCCATCCGGAGGCGCACAGAGCTTTTGGCCGTGATATTATGATGCATAAAATTATATTATACTATTATATATAGAACATTATAAGACGCCGAGAATTGGCGCGCTGCCAGCCGCTGTCACCGAGTGTGAGAGGAGAGTTGACGGAGAAGATGGCGGTTGACCTATAGTTTCAAAGTTAATACAGTTTATACCGGTGTTGACACGAGCGTATTACTCGGTGTGAAAATGTCCACACCGCGGCAACCCTAACGCAAATCACATCTTTTGTACATAATTTGGGCATTTAAAAATAAGATTCAGTGTACTATGGTGTAGCAAACTTTAAAAGGGGCAAAGTGAGAGAGTGAGTGAGGGTTACCTTGTCCCTGAATGTGGGAGACATCCAGTCCTTCCTTCAGGCGCAGAATGACGGCACCGTACTGGAAGTCGAAGGCATCGCTGAAAAGGAGACATTGTTCAAATGTTGGCCAGTGTCCAGGTTCCACTACGGCCATTATTTATTTAACCTTTTTAAAGACCCAGAGTAGGGTTTCCGACCGACCCCAAAAAAAGAACGAAAGAAAGCCGTGTAAAACAAAACTGCTGCCACTGCACTGCAAACCAACGCAGAGATGGAAAACCAACATATTGAAGGGTTTTTAATATACACCGCAGCCCAATTATCGTTGACCCTCCACTCTTCAACGCCATAAGCCTCACCAGTTCACACTCACTGGAGACCCGGCTGAAATCCTCCAGGTCACGGTCTCCCATGACTCATTACGGAGCGTGCGCGGATAAAAAGGTCAAGCGCCATGCCCGCCGAGTGCCTTAATCCCGTGCTGCAGAGCTCCTCACTGATGCACGCGAGGAGGGAGCTCCGGGTGTTTTAACAAGCCCCCCGCCGTGGCGTGATCGCCCCAGACGAGCAGCAGTGGTACTCACTGGATCATGTTGATGTAGGTCTCCACGTTCATCATGTCCCCGTCCCTCCAGTCGTTCTTGTAGCCAAACACCAGGGTGTTGGGGCGCAGGCGGCCCAGTCCAGCGGCCTGGGGGGGGGGGGGGGGACAGGACAGATAGTAATTTAATAAAACCTAAACCTTTTAAGAATTACTCAACGTTGTTCAATTCGATTTTTCAGTTTTATTTGTATAGCCCTTAATCACCAGTCTCAAAGGGCTTAGCAGGCTGAATATTTATGACACCCCCCCTGACGCAAGCCCTCAAAAGCGCAAGAATAAACCTCCCTAGTTATCATTGACTATTTAGTTGAACTCGGTATCTCACGCCTGCGTCACTAGCAACTCAAGTTCCCCCGGCCCAGTCTTATCTTATCACACGGCTACGTGGGTGGCCGTTTCAAACGAAATGGCAGTTTAATCTGCCCATTTATCATCCTCGGTGCTTTCGGCTTCGCCGGCCCTCAATGGGGCAAGGCGTCAACACCGTTCGCCCTTTTGTTCCCACAGAGGCAATGAGGCAAACACTGTCCTCAACCCCCCCCCCCCCCCCCCGACCCGACCTCCCATAATGCACCCTAATTTAGCCTTCGTCCCCTCCCAAGCAGTGCTGTTTGAGCCAGCCGCTGGGGTGTGATGGATGGCCAGCTGAGAGGAGTCTGACCTGCAGCAGATACTGAGTGCCCTGTCGCAGGTCGTCGGCGAACACGGGCGTGTAGAAGGCCTTGGTCTCGTTCCGGAGCAGCCAGCGCTGGAAGCGCGAGTGGTCAGCCGCCAGCTCCTTGAAGTTGGGCCGCCGGGATCCCTGAGGGCCGAGGGGGGGGGGGCAAAGACGGCAGTTAGGAAAATACAATAAAAGACACAGAGAATGGAATCGGTTACCATGTAGGAGGGAGGGACAGACGACGGACTTGGGTTTAATAGTTTGTTATGAGAAGAGATTTAAAAAGTAGCACTGTATAATATATGTTGTTAAGTATAATAATGTTCAATATATAAAGTTACCTTTATTTACTCCAAAAAAAGGGTTTGGAACTAGGGGTCGATAACGACCTAAGAACAAGGCATGTCTGGGGTATGACTCATTTATCCTTCTTCGTCGGTGCCAACGGCTAGTGCTCACGCCCAAAGGGCCCTAATGATGTTGATAAAGTTCATCTATCTCGTGTTCTTTAGAAAGCCTGCCTGTACTCGGTGAAATGTGTTTTTTATAGGGGGCACATGGGAGCAAGAGATTTGGACACTGAGTGCATCATTTCCTGTGGCGATTCACGCTGGTCAGCCACTGTTCTGTTCTGACCCTTAAGTGCGTTAAATGTAGTAAGCATCTCGGAACATCAATAATATAGTCAGTGCTAACCCAGATACATAAATTAGCGACGGCTGGTATTGGCTGATTAGCCTTCAAGAACCCTGTTTTGTGATTAGTGCCAACATTTGTGCATAGTTTATTCCAAAAATGCTCTAGACATCCGACAGCTATGAGCTTGTGAAATGCCAAAGAATGAATATCTGTTTATGAAATCACTGAGCGCCTGCCTCCGCATGAGACAATATCTATTTCCGACTGCTCCCGGCTCAATTCTCCCCAATCGGGGCATATCTTCCATGATGGTGTGGGGAATTCATCTCGCCCGTCAATCAAAGCTCTATGGACACGACACTTCTTATTCAGAGAAACTTAAAGAGGGAGGCGCCTGCTTTTGGGTTGGTCTCTTCAACCATTTCATAACGAATATCTGAAAAGGTATTGATGGACAACAACAGCATCATTTTAGGCAGCGTGCAAAACCAGGCGGGATGGTACGGTACTCGTTCTAAATCAGTAAGCCTCCACTGTTCAGTTCGGAAGAACGTGCGACTTTGACAGCAATTGTCAAATCAATGTCATTTTCTCAGGAGCATTTGATGAGATCAATTCCCAAAAGGGATTGGAGTGAATCGACTGATGGTTTAAGAGTAGATGCCGTTTATGTGCAAATGTGAGCATTACCACTTATTCAAATTGACAGACGTCATTTGTGGAGCCATTGAACACACTTGGCCCACTTCTGAAGAAGGAAGTTCCAAGAACCTGGTGCTTTCCCTAGGGGACTTTTGATTTATTGAATGTTGCAATAATTTGAAGTATTCAATAAATAAATGAACGTTTTCCATGAATAGCTATTATATCAGACACTTCCATAAAGCTTGTGTACAAATGTTGTGTCATTTGGATCGGTGGTCATTTGAATCTTTAGGTTTTCCCCCAACTGTACGGTAATCGATACACACCGACCTTATTGGTCAAAGGGCCATAAAATAGTACCCCTGATCGGCCAAGTGGTAGGAAACCTTTCGGAGACGTGCTGTGTCTCTCCTGGCTTCACTCAAACATCTGTTAACAACTTGATTTGTCAACTAACCCTGTTTAACAGATTCTTCCAAAGAGCATTCAAGAGTATGCGTGCCGTTGCCAAGAAAGTAAACAATTGCAGCAGCAGTTGAGCCCAATTTAGCTCAATTCGGTAGCGGCAGCAAGAAACGCCTCTTCCACCATTTTGGGTGATTACTTCATCTTCAACTTCCCCCATGGCCTGATCTACCACAAGCGTAACATGTCTGTTCGTATCAGTGCGTGTACTAGGCTGCTACCAGCTTAGGGTACGGCTACCAAAGTGCTACTGCCATTTTTCACATTTGTAGCGCTAGACACACCAAAATGTACCAGCAAACTGTTCTGATACGATGCTTTTACTGAAGCCAGGCTATTTACATCCCCACACCCAAATTGTCCAACAGCATAAATAGGTTGACTGTTGACTTAGCTGTATCTCCATGTCCATTCTGCCCCCCCCCCCACTGACCCTCCATGCATACACACTGTGCACACACCCCCCCCTTACCCAAGCCACCACAAGGTGATCCCAAAGATATTCTGTGATGAGTCACCAGGTTGACTGTTGATAGCGCCTGGGGCGCACAATAATGGCCTATAATAGTTTGAACAAAATAACACACATTCCCCAGACCCTCCTCGTTGGTACTCACGGTGCGAACGTGGCCACAGATCATCAAGCCCACGTTCTTGGTGAAGCTGTGCACCAGGTTCAGCAGGGCGGGGCGAGAGTTGGGGTAGCCAGTCATCACCAAACACTGGGGCCTGATGGCGGGAGAGACACACACACATTAAGCAATGACAGAAGGGTTGTTATTCGAAGCACCAGCAGTTGCAATGCGGCAACAGAAACAAAAACAGCTACGAGGGATGCTACTTTTCTTTTTACATTTTCATCCGCATTCCCAGTGACCTTGATGAAGGTGGTCTCGCTGATCGGCCAGTGAGATATATACAAACTGGCTTGGGAAGGCAGCATCCAGCCCACATCAAAGCAAATATGTTAAGTACCACCGGATTTAAATGGGGGTGGGTGGGGGGCAATGGAACAGGGAGCAGAGAGTAAAATACTAGTCATTTTCATCACGTCAGATGGCTCCTAATCCTTTTGTTGGGTTTATCGCCATGGGAACCGTGCTAAAGATTCACTGCTTATCCCAAACACTGCCAACTCGAGCATACTGCTGCACGAGGAAACAAATTGGACTGAAAAAATAAAAGACATGTAGAATGTCGATATTTTGGTTGGATTTTTTCGTTTGCATATTCCAAGGTAAGGACAAAAAAAAAAAAAAAAAAAAAAAAAAAAAGCTATGATTTCTTACACATATAATAAAAAAAATTGAAAAAAAAACACAGTCTCCACAGTAACACAGTTGACATTCTACATTCTATTTTCTCCAAAGCAAGTTAGTCTGCATTCCCCAATTGTCTCATGCGTACACACAGTCCCTACTTCAGCAGCTACGCAAACCATAGACTACAACCCGCTGTGTATCTCGCTCACAACAACAACTGAGAACTCTGGCCAGGAGGACTGGAACAAGCAGCCCCAGCCATTGGGCAGACGGCGCCGTTCACTGATTAGAAGGCCTTTCACCAATTGAAGGGCGAATCTGTTCCGAATGTAATCCCGTTGCGTAGTTCCTTGGATTTTCTCTGGAAATCCCCTATAGGGTTGCCAACTAGGGATTATTTTTTTTGGCCATTGGATCATTCTTTCAGTTCTGGTTTATATCTTACTTTCCTCCGATCAAAATAAGAGTGAGTGAGTGATACGATAGTACTTTATTGTCAGAGCATGTCTGAAATTTGTCTTGCATCCCAGCAGCCCCAAAGACAAACATCACAGACATGACATCAGGAGAGGACATCAAAAAACAGGACATCAATACAGGATCCACAAATAAGTATGCGAGTGAGTCGTGTCCTTTGATCAGTACCTGAAGTTCTTGATGTGGTCCTCCACTCCGCTGAGGTGCAGCGTGTGGGTCAGCGCCTGGTGGTAGGTCAGGGCCTGGGTGGACGAGCCCCAGTTCACATCTGGCGGCCGGCACAACATGCGGACAGAGAGACACGTGCTGGAGTCAGGGGGGGCGGGTGGCCGGCTTTCAGCCATCAGGCCCATGTGGCGCTGGGGTCCGTAGGGATGCAGGCGCGTGTGTGTGTAGCTGCATGTCAAACAGAGTGTGTGCAATACCGGTGCGTGCAGGAGAGTGTGTATGTTGTTTTTTTTCTCGGATTGTTACTACTATGAGATCAGCCTTGGTTGAAAGACGGCCAAAGGTTGGAAAACATTTACCATACGGTTCAATTATACCATTCAACCAAAACCATTATACTACTTTTCTCTCCATATTTCAACTTAATCAATGTTATTATAAAAAAAGAGTGTGCAGCAATCTCATATAAGAAAAACTAACCAAAAAACACTGCGTCAAAAAAGATATATAAATATGCAAATATAGATTAAAATATTCAACAAAAAAAAAACGACCCAGTCAGCAAACACAAGCCTCGGATCTTTCTGCACAACCCTTTTGGCAGGAGCCCAAACGCCCGCTGTGGCTGGCCGGTTCGCCCACCTGGCTTCTTGTAGCTGACGTAGATGTACAGGCCCATGACGATGGTGTTGGTGAGCAGCGCCGCCATCCAGTTGATGACGAACATGACGCCGCAGCACAAGATGGCCCCCGCCAGGGAGACCCACATGTTGTAGTACTTGAAGCTAGGACGCCATCCTGGAACGCCATCGAAACGGAGGTTACGCACACGCATGCACAACATGATAAAACAAATGCCATGTGGGAAAAGCCCTTGTGACAAAGGCTACAACGGTGTTACACGCACTGGATTATAATGCGCTAAAATGAACCAATGTGTTTGTGTGCTTATGTTCAACTACACAAAAATAAGGTAAACGTGGTCCTTACCGATATCGGTTCAACACACTCAATGTCCGTCCTTCTCCGAACACACTTTAGTAATGAATGCCGTTGTAAGTCATATTACTGAATAGTGAGGAGTCTAAATTAGCCAATGTTGCTTATTAAAACGAGTAGTAGAGCATGGATTTGTGTTTGGATTAAGAACATGGAAAGCTAGCAGCCAGTTAGAGACAGGAGGACGAAACAAGAGGTACAGCCGCTACTGGATGCCATACTCCTTTACTGGACTCCAAAGAGAGAAGACTAGGCTGGTGGGGTTTTAGTGATGATGCAGAGATACGCTTCGACCGTGTGTGGTTATACGATGAGACTAGGAAACACAGGACGTTAAAGGGTACATCGAACGCCGGGCCTCTTATCCAGGGAGAGGAGGAGAGACCAGAACCCGTTATTAAAACCCAAAAGTCGACTTTGTAAGAAAGTCAGACTAGGGTTTTATGATTCCAGGAATAGTGGATGACATCAGTCATGCCTCTTGTGACGTTTGCTTATGCGGTTAAATTAAGTCCTGTACCGTTTAAGTCCATGCAATTACGGGAACTGGTTTTGGGGAGAGTTCAAAATTGGATGAAGTATCTGTACCTGGTGTTCTTCTAGAGCTTTGGTATTAAGAGGAAAAGAAACAATATACGTTTTCTTGAAGGTTTGAAATAGCTCAAAGCAATTAAAATATTACTACATTTCACACACACACACACGAGTGTAAACATTACACAAATGTTTCCCACTACAACATTTGTTATCGCATCCTGGATTTCACATGTCAAACACGGCGGAACATACCTTCTATTCTAAAATTAACATCACTCTGAAATCACAGTGAAAACATCTCGACTTTCATGAAGACACAGAATGCCCCTAAACATATGTTGCCTTAACAGAAGAGGCGCTTGTGTTGAAGTGGTGTTGGTTGAAGGGTTGAACAGGGGGCGTCGTCTTCACGTTACCTGGTGAATTGGCGAGGGAGGCGTGGAACACAGAGAAGTTGATCAGGGCGTAGGAAGCCAGGAAGAAGTTTGAGATGATGGGAGCGATGATGTTCAGCTCGGCTGCAGAGGGGACAATATTATAAAGAGATGGTTAAAGAAAGTACAGTTTGGAAACGGGTTCATACAAATCTAGCAGGAGACCGCATTATTTGCCAAATTTGGAATCGAAAGGGAGCAATAAGTACATAACGTGGATCAATTGATCAATAATAAAGTAAATCCCTACTCTTACCCACTCTTGACCTATGTCAGGATTTAGGATTAAAAATAACAAAATCTCACTGAACATCTGGTCCCGCCTCTAGGGAACCTCGTGTTCCCCGGCACACGGCTGTGAACCTCTGTACTACATGACTAAGTGGCTCCAGCCCGCTCCGCACTCAACTATGTTGTATCATAACAACAGACATACCGATGAGGATGAAGGCCAGGGCGATGCAGAAGGTGAGGATGTAGCCTCGGAGGGGCTCGTTGTTCTTGCCGTAGCCCTTTGCGAACATGCTCAGGCCGGGATAGATGTTGTCTTTACACAAAGCCTTTGGGAAATTAAAAACAGCGGTCAAGCTTCTTTGTAAAATAATGAAAACAGATGCTCGACATACCGCTTGTCCATTGAACCGGACCCAGATACGTACACGGCGCTATAAACAGAGATTACGTCGGGGCACTCACCTGGAAGACTTTGGGGGCACTGACGAGAGAGGCCAGGGCAGAGGACAGGGTGGCAGAGAAGATCCCGGCTGTGATGATGGGACCAAAGCCTGACACGATGCTCATCACCTAATCACACAAAGGGGACATTTCTTTAAGCCTAGTCCCGCAAACAAGACTTAGGCCCAATCTCAATACTTCCCCTTACCCCTTATCTTCCCCCTTACCCTTGAAGTTGCGCGTTCATGTGAGAGCTAGTGGTGTCTCAATACCCAATTTGATCAAGATTAAGGGATAAGATTGAGTGCTATGTACCCCTTATTTTTAAGATGATTTTAGAGCTCACTTGGGCCGAATCTCGATTCTTCCCCTTGCCCCTTTTGCTTTGTCTTTGTCTTTGTCTTGGTTAAGACAAAGACAAAGACAAAGCAAAAGGGGCAAGGGGAAGAATCGAGATTCGGCCTTAATATGTAGACAAGCATAAATCTGGGTGAACGTGGGCCTTTCACTTCTTCCGCAGCAAACTATTTTACAACCATTTTTCTGGGAGCAGGAATTCCTTATAATATGCTATAATCCCCTAATCTTGGGGGGGGGAAGGCTGGATTCCCAAGATTACGACCCCCTCGGGAATCCATCGTGGCAGGCTTCAAGGTTGCGCGTTTGTGTCCCAACCCGCCATTGGTTCGGACCAATCAGCATCCTAGGAGGAACTACGTGACGTACGTAATAGACAGATGGTCGACCAATCCCCTGCCAAGTATTTTTTTTAAAGTGCCGGGCCCAATCCAAACAATGTCAGAGGTTGTCTCTCCAGATGGTTCTGCTTCACAAACCATCTGGGGCGTCAGGTTGCATGTCCCATACCTGGAAGTCGTTTTGGAGCCCGTACTGGCAGGGCGTCTTGGGGTCCTTGCAGGAGGAGAAGTCGTAGCCCATCTTGCAGGCGGCGTCGGTGCAGTTGGCCATGAACATAGAGCTCACCGTGTCGTTCAGAGAGCCGGTGGCGTCTCGAACGATGCATGCACCTGTTAGGCAGAACATGGGCTTGTTATTAACATGTTCATACCTATAGGCATCATTGCAGTTGGTTTGTAAAAACAACATAAACATGTTATAGGTTAGGTGAAATGCAATATGCAAATGCATGTTTCCATTCTCAAAGACCAGAAATAGGGCAACAATATATAAACAACCTTAATGTTATTTTTTTTATTGAGCTATAGCAGGGGGGGGGGGTCGCTTACACGTTTGTTTAGCATTTGTTTGTTTTCCACTTTGCAGTTATTGTAAAGTGATACATCTAGCAAAGATGAGCACGTATTAATTGTTGCTTATACATTCAGTTTGGCTGCTGACTAAAACCCTATCTTCTGACATCTTTGTTATCAGAAAGGTTTTGAACCCTTTTAGGTGCTGCTACGATCTCCAGGAATGAAAGGATCCATTCATCTTCAGACCATTAAATTAACGGATCCACTATCTTTTTTGCTTCTGGGAATTCCTTTATTAACCATGCGGAGACAGTGATGTTTGGGCTCTGGATAACATCTGTAATATGGTATTCAGGGTCTATTTGAACAGTCAATGGAAGAAAGTTGGGCTTGTGGTTTGCAAGAACTCACGTGGGGGTTCCAGTGACCTTAATATATTTTTTGTATACTTTTTAAATGGGCAGAAAATGCCCTCACAAAACACGGAAACCGTCTTTGCAACAGCCAGCGCACACACGGCATGGCTATGTGGTTCTCAAAAGACATGACAACAGTGGTAGCTGCAGGCGCAGGCACAGGCAGAGTCAACTCAAACACAACCTGTCATGTAGGTTAGATAAAGAGCCATGTGTTAGCAGGGCCCGTGCACCAAGTGGATCTTCTGCAAAGCCATTTATTTATGTAGCGCTGCATCGACCTCACACAAATGACTGAACGGCCACTCTCATTTGTGCTTGAATAAATCATATAAATGTTTATTTTTTTCCAAGTGACAATTTCAACTATTTCAATATATAAACCTAAGCCAGTCAGTGTTATAGTCTCTAGCAACTGTAACCATAGCTGTGCACGTCCTGCCCACTGCATCACAATCCCTTTATAATCCATGGGTCCTAACACCGTGCTGTACCTGTGGAGATGGCGACTCCGAGGTAGACGATGCCGGTGACCAGGATGGCCAGCAGGGTGCCTTTGGGGATAGCCAACTGGGGGTCCTGAGAGCAAGACACACAATGTGTTATTATGAGGAGCAGGCAGAGTATAGGGCTTGTGACGATGACAAAAGGCGCTAAAAGTTAATGGTGTGAGGACAGGAAAGGTACTAACGGCGAGATCTCCCGAGATGTTGGCACCAGCCAAAATACCGGTGGCGGCCGGGAAGAAGATGGAAAACACGGAGAAGAACGTCTCGCCTCGAAAGTCCGGACCCATGTTTTCCATCATAATGGCCGCTGAGGAACAGGATGAAGAAATACATGGACATGAAGCAAACATTGAACGGGAAACAAACAGATTGCCGGTGAAACAACGACAACAAACCTAGCAATGCGATAAGTAAAAAGATGGAAATGTGCTGATAAAGTGAATCTCGCAATAAGAATTTGTTTGGCGCAAAGTGTCCTTCAAAACCAGCACGCTTTAGTAGCTACAGTAACGTTCCATAAAACCTTGCAAAGTGTTGAACTTACAATCGTAGCCGAAGAAGCCATAGGATTCCTTAGACTTGACAGTGATGAAGCTTCCGATGAAGTAGTTGATGATGGCAGTGATGAGGACGAAGAGCAGGAAGATTTGGGCCTGTGAGGAAGTCAATCAAAAGTTGTACATTAAATAGAGGACTTCAATATTTAGATGTTGTACTCTACATTAAAGTGAATGGATTAACGACGAATGCAAAATAACCCCTTCTCTCCACAGTCAATTGCTATGCACAGTGAGTGTGAAGCTTTCACAATAACAGGGTTTTTAGAGAGCGCAGTCCAAACCTTGGCCTCCCACTCCATTCCTGCCACCGAGATGCCAAGGAGCAGGATGACGGTGATCGTGCCGATGATTCGGATGTCGTTGAGTTGATCCGTCATGAGAGCGTCGACACCCTTTGGGCAGAACCGATTGTGTGTTTAAAACGGAGCACCCTAATACGATTTGATCAATAGATTGAGCAGCGTACAGTGTTCAACGACTCCCAAACAAACACAAAACACTCTCCTTATTGCTCATGTGGTAATACGATGATATGGATTTAAAGAACGTAGACATAGATACTTACAGCGAGAAGCTCGACGACCGTCTCTGCGAAGCCCACCACGTACATGGCGACAGCCACGGCGTTGGCGAACGCAAAGATCAGACCGATGGAGCCTCCGAACTCTGGGCCCAAACTTCTCGATATCAAATAATATGCACCTCCTGGAAGACAAAAGAAACAGACTCAACAGGTTAGGTCTCAACACAGAATGTCAGGCTGAGATGTCACACTAACACACCACACAAGTCGGAAGTATATGAGAACACACACGAACACACACACACACACACACACACACACACACACACACACACAGGTAATGAGTCTTCCGACGCAGTCAGGAAAGAGGGTGGGGGATGCCTGCACACAGGATGCAGAGTCCACTTCTGCAGTCTATTCTGCGGTCATGGCTATAAGGTCACCTTAGCATGATCACTCCAACGCATGTTTGCATGTTAAGAGTCTGGGGTGGGGGGGGGGGGAGGATACCATTAAATAGAACTACTGCAGCCTGTGGCAGAGCGCAATGGGGACAAATCAATGCACCGGCTGGCAGCCAGACAAAGCTGTTCGACGCGGAGCCTCATAAAATCGACAAACTTCATTCTGTCCATTTCAGACATCCCAATCCCAGTCTCACTGGGGATGCAGCGGTCCGAGGACACTATTGAATTTCCCCCGTGTGCTGGGACAACTGGAATGAGTGTGAATCTGTGTGTTTTCGCCTCTTTTTCTCATTTCACCCTTTAAAAGAAAGGTATCCGAGATGAGGGGGGGGGGTCAGCAGGGGTTCAACACGGAGTACATCCTCCGTTTGGATAAGGGGGGAACAGCATACATCGATAGCCGAGTCACGCTGGTAGAGAAAACACATCTGGAATTCCTGGTTTAACAGCTGAGCACCGGAAACTGACTAAATATTGTTAAAGAGCTCTGCTGCCTGGTGGGGGTCACCACCGGGCTGAGGCGTAGTAGTGGTACTACATAATCGATTTGAAGAGTCTGATAACAGCATTTAATATTCACGACGACAAATACCCTATTCTCTGCTGAAATCCTGAACCTCCTTTTATTGACATTTAGTAAGGTTGCTTTTGAAATTAAATTGTTATTACTAAAAGAAATGCAGGGCAACCCCATCCGGCTGTCTGGAAAACACACTTTCCTGTTGATCAGGTCAGCAGAGAGGCACATCTGGCAATATGCCAGATGGAAAGTGTTCAAGTATTCCCAAAAACATTTTATGTGAGGTTCTATCAAGGGTTTGGGTATAGAAGATGGTGGGCATATACAGCAACGTTGGGCATAGCCAGCCATTAGCCTGGCTTCTTCAGTCTTCTTGAAATGAACATTAGAAATTGGATTGGATACAAACGGGTCAGAGACTTGAATTCATTAGAGTAGACTTCGGCAAGTTCATCTATTTACTGTTGATAACTGACGAATGTGGTGAAAAAAATTAAATGTATGTATTTGTATCCCTTCAGGCAAGCAATATATCACACTTAATAACTTTACAATCTTTAACAAACTAAGGTAAGTACTTGAAAGGCATACCTCCTCGTACAAAACCGTTGGTGGCGATGGCTGAGGTGGAAAGGCCGGTGATTGTTGTCACAACAGTGGCCATCAGGACAATTAAACAGGACAAAACTGCAAAGAAAACACCAAACATGCATCATTCTGAAGAAAATCTAAAAGCTAATTTTGGCTTTATAAAATCTTCCGTGGGAAGATCTGCCGGTAATTGTTTTAATATGTTACCCTGAATCAGTTTACTTGCCGAATGGTGAAATCTATCCACCATTGGGTGCTGGCAGTTGTTTATTTTGGAACCGGCTTACAAGTCTTTTAAAATATGGCTCTGAAAAGTCAACACATTTTACACCAGCAACTACTACGCTCCAAACGGAGCGTAGTAGTTGCCGGTGTAAAATGACACGGGTGTGCATATACTAACACCACGGGCATACACATAGTGATGCTTTTAAAGAGATCAGAAGAGGGTGAGAAAAGCAAATCACTTCATTCACGTGTACCTACCTATTCCTGACTGGCCCACAATCCATGACATGCGAATAAAGAGCATCACACCCCAGATATTCAGCATGCACCGCACCTGCACACAGACAAAATAAAGAAGAACAAAAGAGTGTTTAGAGTCATGGTACAGGCATCAATTTAACACCGGTTGTTCATTTACATATACATTTATGACATTTAGCAGACGTTTTAACCAAAGCAACTTACAATAAGTACATTTTTTGTGAGAAAGAGAAACAATATATCTCTGTCGTTACAGCGAAGACATTAATAGAAACAAGTGCCGAAGCACTTACAATTGCTAGGTTGCAAGTGCATGACACAAAACAACTTTGACACCAACTTCAAAAAGTGAGATAACACAATCTCCATTTTGAACTGATTTTAAAATCAAGTGAGATCGAGTGACATATCACACACTGTATTGAACAATAAAAACAACAATGAAAGCCGAGCCGGAAGTGAAACCTCAGACAAAGGTGCATGATTACAGCCCAATGAGCTCAGGGGGACCGCGTTACCCATGTCCTAGTGATTGGGGCGGTGTAGTACAAAGAGCTGGCATCTACACAATGTAGTATCAGGATTCTAAATGCCTGCACGAGCCAGAGCAATAAACGTAATTTGGCCGGCCGCACAGTTTACCTCCGCAACACAAGGCCAAATCCCCCCCCCCCCCCGTCTGCCAAAGAGTTATGCGTGTTACAATTGTGTAATTTAAACTGCAATTAATTATTCTAAATCTGACCTTTTTGAGTGAGACAGAACTGTGGTGTAAAAAAAAGAAAAGTAATGTTTATGTTGAGAGGAAGCGAAGACTTTAAATGTCATAATAAAACCTTGTGTGATAAGACAGACCCATCTTAAAATTTCCCAAAACCTTCCCATTTAACACACTTTCACAATGATTTTACAGTTGTTGTGAGTGAGTCAATTTCTCTTTGGTAAAATAGCATTAAGCTGAAAAGTAAGTCACACTAATAAGACACATTCCTTATTCAAATGTGACACACACACATACACTAGCTTGACCGTGTAAACACTTCAAACACTAATCCTGTAGTGAATTACCAGGTTCCATGATCTACTCTGCAGCTATTTTAGACTCCCAGAGGTTGACTTCAGTTCAATCTGCTGGATCTTCACCACTGATCATGGTTAAGCATCGCCCCAGCTCCAACAACTGGGTGGTAAAGTAACACGGGCCACTCACAAAATGCTGATAAATTCTGTGACTAGCCGGTGAATCTGTCACTATTACTACTGGTGGCACATTCTTCCAATGTGTTGGACTCCTAAAGTTGATCTGCAAGACCGTCATCGGCTTGCTATTCCGATTCACACAAATGGAGCCAGAATGACCGAGCTCTCACAGTCAGCAAAGGGCCGACGGAGAGTACCCAATGTTGGGTTCAACTAGACGTGATGCAGGTGTCCAATGTGGTAAAAAAGATATAGCTGAACTTTATGTAAACGTGGAGGCCTATGGTCCTATAGCTTTATCAAGTATGACATTTATTTTAATACTTCTCGCAGGAGATCAGCTGTGATGGTTTCAAACTTTCAAGCATAAATGTATCCCCTATTAAACGACAGATAGTTTCACGATGAGTTAAGGCTATCACTAAGACAAAGACCCACAATGCAATGCTCCCACACTCCCGATTTAACAGCCGTTCATTGCGATGCAAGGTCACGTTTCCCCGAGCCCCATAGACCAGCGTCGGCAGTGGGACACCACCCCACCCCGTCATACTGTAAACCCCCGCAACAATAGATGGTTCAGAGAACAATCCGTCTGGAAAATCAAATAAGAAAAGCTCTGACGTTTGAATGAAGGAAAAAAAACAAAAAACGAGGCATCCTGCATTATAACAGGAAATGAATAACAGAGAGAAACTCACCAGCACGCCCTTGATCCAACCGAATTTGACCACGCCCTTGGACTCGGCGGCTTCTTTGGCGGCCGCCTCCTCGGCCGGGCTGAGCTCCTCGCCGTTGGCGAAGCCATCATCAAAGGGTTCCTGAAAACAGAAGTACGCGTTGAGGTCTAGAGAAAGGGGAAAAACATAACTTTCATTCCGAAGGGACTGGTCAGTTCTGAGGAAGCTGACAAATGGATTCATCAGAAAACAGTCATCATTGTCTGGACATTTTTGAGATTTGGGAAATAACTTTCTGGAATTAGATAAGACTTTATAGATGCCAGATGGAGAATTTCAGGTACCACAGCAGCAAGTACAGGACGGTAGAATATGTGTCTAGTGAGGGGATTTGCACTGTAAATAATGCGTTATGGAAGATATTTATAACAAGTTTCTTCTTAATGTCCATAAAACAGCTTCACAGAAAAATGTTATGCGATTAGGCAACCGTGGCTTCAACGGGTCTGAAAAGAGGAAAAAGAAAAGCGGGGGGTGGGGGGGGGGGGGAAAGTGATTGAGCCATAAATAGAGAGCATCCTTCCTTGCGTTACTACTGAAGGTTAAACACAGGAAGCTCCCCTCCCTGTGCACAGACAATGTGACGTCGGTGTCCTTGCGGCAGGGAGCTCTCGGTGTGCACTGCATTGTTCTCTCGTTTTGTGGGCCGTAACCGTCTGGCACACCACAACACCTTCACCACAGGAAGGAGATTCCAGCCGGGGCCCAGCTTCTTTTAAGTGTCCCCTTTATTTCGTGGGTCTCTGCGTCAACACCGAACAAAAAGGACATTGAGAACAGGAACTTGAATAATCAACGACTCCTTTGCTTTAACTGTATTTAGACAACAGAAAATGTCCTTTTTTTTTAATCGTGCGGATGCTATTTTAGGACACTTTTCTTTAGACTGCATGGCAATGAGAGGATAAAAAATAAAAAAGGACCCGCACACCGAGACACTTCTGCCTACTCTGCAGTATTGACATCAGGGATAGCTGGAAGGGACAAGCGCCAGCAGCTACAAATATGCAGCTGAAAATGAGGGCTAGGCATATAGAAAATATAAAGAGGAAAAGACAGCAGTATCCAAGGTCACATTGTCCTCAAACAGGGAATTCAACTTTATACTGTTGAATATTGACTGATATTCGATCTTCCTTATGTAAAAATTAAACATTTATATTTATTTAATATCCTTCCGATGTTTTTTAACATGAGTATTTTCAATGTTTTCATTTTTTTTAATAAAACCACGAGACGCAGAATAATCGATTGAACTGGCGAATCAGAGTCCACTTAGAAAAGTGTGAGTTGATTTATACGAAAAAAGCCGGTCAGGCATCCGCAATAAAATATTATTGAACTGCTAGGTCAAACCTAGGACTCATTATTGAATTATTAGTTATTGACAATATTTTACCTTTGGAGTTTAATATTTCCCTGGCGCCAAAACAAAGAAACACTAGCACCTACTTATTTTAGCCAACCAATACCCAGGCACGCATTTATCCAACAGATGCCTCGCCAGGAAGGCCTCTTGGCAAGACAACCGAGTTATGTTACACTTGGGGGAGATTTGTCCTCTGAATGTGACTCATTATAATCAGTGGGCCAACCCAGGGAGCGAGACAGATTGACTGGACCGCCTCCAGTTCGTGAGCCAGTGCTGCTTGGTCAAGGGCTTGCGGCAGTCCAAAATGTGTCCCACCTGCCACGTACATCTTAAAATAATGGAGAAAGTGGCATTCAACCCATTCATTTAGGACCCAGATCATAGGTCCTCTCCTCCACACAGGTCTCTGGGAGGGGAAAGCCACGTTGTAAACTACAGAAAACCATCAACGGATACACGGACAAGAGGATTAGACAACTAATGAGCCAAGCATATATCCCGTCATTTTATAAGTTTTAAATCTAGAGGTGAGATCAACACACTGCTTTAGGCTAGCGTATTTACTGCTGTTCTGCCCAATAGAAAAAACATGAATCGTTATGGAGTGCATAAAACTCATGTTGATGATATAATCAATTTATCTGCAGTTTGTTTAGACGCCAAACCAGACTTCAGACTAGTGTTTAACAGTCCCTCCCGAGAGGTCAAATCGATGATGTCATCTATGAGTCATGGCCATGATTATTTCTTCAAACCAAACCTTCCAGGAAGCGGGATTGTATGTGTAACATATGAGATTAATGAAGGGTACTTCCTTGAATCATCAGGACTTTCATGAATCCTTATCAGAAAGGCCTGGAGCCATTTGTCCCCATGTGGCTTGAACACCAAACAAGAAACGACGGAACCTGTTGGTAACCAAATAATGTGTCAAAATGATTTCTCAGCTTGTTTTTCCAATCTTAGTTATTTAACATAATCTAATAAACTATTAAACTATAAAAAAAAAAAAAAAACACAATATGCTATTGGCCATTGATGATTTACAGCATTATTCTTCAGATTTAGGCTAGATATTTCAAACTTTCAATGTGCCCAGTACTTTCTTATAGGGGCGTGGTTGTACACAACGTTAATATATGCGTGTATAACACACATTTATCACGAAACATTTTACACAAACTCCCTATAGATTAATTTACAAACAGACACACTTCGCCTCAGGCTTGAAGTGCTCCTCAGATGTTACAAATCTGATTTCTGGAACAAGGGCCGAGCCCCCTAGAGGTCTGCGACCACAGAACATTCCTCAAAGCAGATGGGCCAGCTGTCATCCAATATTGTGCATGCACAAGTCTACCCTTCAGAAAGCAGGAAACAGGATCATGACATGAAGGTCAATATTGTTTTTTTCTACAGCAGAGAAAATACATTCCACTGCTCTGACATTCCAACTGATATTAATATTTGCGAGGGCATCGCGAAACAAATCGTGTCTGGTAGCGGCTTCACAGGAGGCCAATTTAAAAAGGCATCCTTTTTTGTTGCGCTTTTCGGAAAGACTTCACACGCGACCCGGCTGCATCCCTGGAACAGAAAGTGTCTCATGACATTCGTCGCATGCCTTTGCTGCTATGGGAACGCTTTACCTACGGTGAAATACTAGCCTATAACAGCCTATAATATATACAGCTTCAGCCCTCCGTTAAAGCACATCCCTGTCACCCTTCCCCGGCCCCTACAGGGTGGGTATCTGCCCTGCAGGTTCCCCCCCTGCAGCCTCATTGTCCAATTCCTCCCTCCCAAGCCACAGCAAGCTCTGAATGCTGTGACAATGGATTTAATAAAGTTTTGTAAAAAGAGTAACTATAGCGGGTTGTTAAAGTTTGTTGGAAGTCCTTAAGTCAACATTTCGAACTCTTTACATTCCTTTACTTTTCCAAATGAATGTTGACTCTGTCCCATCCCAACCGTAGTGGCTATGTGTAACAGCACTATGTGTTCTGGCTTTTATAAATGTGCTGCACTGTACGGCAAATACATATGCATTGCCTATTGTTACATGCACTTATGGCTATATAAACAAACTATTGACAGCATGACCCGGGAACTGGGTTTGCAGCAGCAGACAATGGGAGGCATAGGATAGATTATACACAAAAGGTACATTGTATGAATAATTGAGAAACATCCCCATTAGTCCATACAGAGGAAATGAGACTGTAGGTGCCAGAGATGTGCCGGTGGGAGGTGGCAAAGGGCTGAGGGAACACCGAGTGGAGAGTGGAGGAGGGAGCTTTGAGGGGGAAACTACTGTATGTTAACAGCATCAAAACTAATTTAAAGATTTAGAATAGGGATTAATACAATTGGGGGGGGGGGGGGGGGGTCTCTCCGGTGTGGGTCTCACTGCATCTGATTCACCAGCAGTGAATTCCACTCGTTCGTCACTTAAGGAAGTGAGGAACGAGGGGAGTCGCTACAGAACGACTATTGGAATGCAGCCTTGGTATTTGACAACAAATGTGTCATCGGGTGACAGCTGATCCTACTTTATTAATGTCATAGAATGACGTTAACTGTTACTTTATTGGGACGCCCCAGTGGCCCACCGGGTAGAGCGCGTACCATCAAGGCTCAGTCCCGATCGCAGCGACCCGGGTTTGATTCCGACCCATGGTCCGTTGCTGCATGTCCTCCCCTCTCTCCCATACCTTTCCGTCTATCTCAGTGTCATAACAGAAATATATATATATATATATATATATATATATATATATATATATATATATATATATATATATATATATATATATATATATATATATATATATATATATAAATCGTCATAACTTCAAATTAGTAAATTATTGGTAGAATTTTTTCTACCAATTAAGTAAAAAAAGTAAAAAAAAAAAAAAGGCCTACTCTCATTCATATCTATAGCAAAAATAATCCAAAATAATTGTCCCTTAATCCATGAAAACCGCCCAGTTTATGACCCATTGCTAGTAAACCCCACACACTACTTCGGGATTCAGGATTAAACTGAGGCTGAAACAGGAGACTAAAACATGGAAATAAGGCTAACGTCTCGTACAGACACTTCAAAGAGTGTGCTCTGAATGGGTTGTGTATACGCTACTGTTGGACAGCAGCAGTGATAAAGACAACATCCAAGCATGATAAGGAAGCAATAGGATCCACTCCTACTGAGCACCCTTTATACTGTGATTGCAGCAATTTTCTAGCTAGAGGGTTCACAAGTAATCTTGGGATTTCCTCATTGCCCGTTTCTGTATACAAACATGGGTGGATACGAAGGGAGAGGCGGTGTGTTTTAACCAAAGCACATGAAAAAGAGGCTTAGGTCACCTAAACAGAGGCACCATTGTGAAAGTTGGCTGCACAGCATCCACTCTATAAAAGCAGAGGAAGCAGCAAAATGGCAGCACGGCCAGCCGCTCAGACTGCCACACTGCGTCTCACTCTCGGCGCCCGCAGAAAAACGACACATGGAGGCAGAGTGTGTGTGAAATGAGAAAACATTGATCCCTGTATCAGATTATACGTCGAGAGGAGAACTGTTGTCCTGTCCCCATCGTCGTGACTGTAGACGACCACACCGGGCCCGATTCAAAACATGGAGCTTTCGATCAGGTTCATAATCCCAGCGTCACACTGAGCTCGTTACAAAAGAAGCCTGTTATTATGAGTGAAGTGGTCCTCACGGGAGCGACAGCGCACGTGACCAAGCGCTGAAAAGGGAGTCTATAACAAATAACAAAGTTCTGTTCTAGTATTTGGCACGGACGTTGGCGATTTAAGAAACTCGAGAACACTTAATAGGTACTTATTGCCCTGGCCAGTGGTAAACAACTTTTACCCGGAAAATGAGCAAACACACAGTCGTTGTTGATGCAACCGTTTGGGAGTGGCTTTGCTACGTGATCTCCCTCTGCGCACAATGAAGACATGGAGCCCAGCGTTACCTTAGAAATGTTCCATTAACGGGGAACTCAAAGATCAGGGCTGTGCCTACTGCCTAACATTGAATACATCGTCAGGAGTGAGTGAGACAGTGATACCCTTGGGCATTTCCCAGACATGGGAGTTGTATTTGGTTTTGGCTCAATGGGTTGAGTAGAGTGAGAAATGGGTCTCTATAGCCCGCCCCCCCCACCACCAATTTGAGCAGTTATATACAAGGCATTTGGTGTTTATTTCGCAATGTGCTTTATTATGGTCATAAAAAAATAAATTCGTCCAGGATAGTTCTGCATGTATAAAATATTACATTGGTTCCGTCAGGTTCTGATTTTCCACAACTCTAAAGAGAATGATGGTCATTGAATCAATGACCATCATGAAAACAAGAACAATCAATGACATTGATTGTTCATTCAAATGATATGAAATCAAAGAAATGAATTTGTGTACCCTGTGAAAACCAAAAAAAGGTTTTGTTTTCATTTGAATGAGCATGTCTACATAGTGAGCCGGTCCTGTCCCACAGAGCAGCACCCCCATGGTTTCTACAGTGGCCCAGAACGGACAAATGGCTCTGGAGAGAACCTGGTTTAATTAGTTTGGGCTGCGACCCATTGGGGATTATTTTTTAGTGCCGTGTGGTTATGTACCAGCGTTGCCATGAGCGATGTTGTGCATGAAAGCCACCACACTCTAGCATTATACTGTTCATCCGAGAAGCATTACCCTCTCTCAGACATGGATACCTGGAGGACTTTGTCAACGCGGTCCATTATGGTGAGAACCGAACAGCGATATTAAGCCATTTGGATGCTCCTGTGACAAAACCTGAAAAGGTTATTTTGTAATTGAGCATCCTGTTACTCAACCATATCGTTTTTGAAATGCCACAGACAGAAAGGCAAGATTGACACATCGGAAAGCAAATAGATAACACTGATTATATTAACTTGTGTTGTGTGAGTGGCGAATGTGGGTAAAGGGGTACAGAAAAAAAAAAATCATTACCAAATAAACATCCTGTTCAGTCCTAATCACAAAAATGATTGCGTCTGTCTGTACTTAGAAAAACTAAGAACATCAGCGCCATACTAAAGAAAACAAGACTCCGGAGAGCAGCTTTTAAAAAGAAAAAAAAGAAAACATTCTGCCCTGATATCATAGTTAAACAGAATATCAGAGCATGACTGGAGGAAGGAGGGATTTTGGAGGGATGTGCATCGATTCTTCAGTGATTCATTTGTGACAGCAGGAGCCCACTACTTAGATACAATGACCCAATGAGGAGATCAATATTATTCGCATTTGTTCTGCACTCACTATTATGTCACCATTACTTTAAACCTTCAATACGAGTGATCGTTTAAAATGTGGCCTCCCAACCCTCCACAAATTGTCTATGCCACTAACATGATCCGTGGTTTAGGACACTCACTGGCTTCTAGGACGGATGAATGATTAAAATCCAATAGGGACCATGAATGTTCAAATGTGATTATGGTAAAGTTGGAGTATTCTAAAAAGAGCCATCCAATAAAAATGTGTGCATTACCACTGCTGACAACTTAGATTCCCAAGAATAATAGAGGACGGAGATTGCAGTGTACATCTTGGGATGAATTGATAAAAGGAATTCAAACGCCAAGCAAAAACACAATAATCTCAGACGGGTCCCAAAAGACTGCAACAAAAACATATGAACTATAAGCACGCTATTCTGAGAACCACATTGCAGCAACATGCGGAGGGAGGGAGGGAGGGGGGGGGGGGGGGGCGTCATCAATATTAAAGCATCCGTTTCTAGTTCAGCGCCTATCACTGAACAGATCTGCCCTGTCAGTGTTTCCCTTCTGGCTAGTCAATATTGCCCTGCAGCACATTACTGCTGCTGCTGCCGCCGCCGCCTCAGCCTGCACACGGGCCCACTGTGACGACGGTAGCACATGGCTGCCTGGCCTTGCCCTTCCATTGAGAGCCCCTCACTGGTCAGGTTGGGTCACTGACACTCTCTTATTTTTGGGACCACAGTCTTCCGTCTCCGTCGTTGATAAATTGGCAACGGCTGCCTGGTCAATACTTTATTTCAACCGCTCTGTAAACTAGGTGTTTCATTGATTGCTATGCAGATGGGGGGGGGGGGGGGGGGGTTACTATCAACCGTGCGCAGTGGAATTTCCGTTCCATCATTTCGATCGTTAGCACTCGTTACCCACCGTGACTTTTAAAAAGGGGCGCACGCGCAGCAGTGGAAAGACCTGGGTCACCATGACCTTGACCACATCTCCCTGGACCGACTGAGTCTATAGCACTAACTACAGGAACTTGGTACTGTACCGCTCCTGTGGAATTAAGCTTCCTTTACCGGTGAAGGGATCGTGTTGCACGTTTGATAATCCTTTCGGCCCGCCGCAGTAATTTATTGGTGATGAAAATGGGCTCCAAGTCCTGTTACACTTTCAATGTCAAGCTGCAGTATGTCCCTCGATGCAGCGCACAATATTTTTAATAAAACATCAGAACGGGCTTTCAACAGGCACGAATTGATGTTGGGATATGTGGCCAGAATGTTACGCTTTTAAAAGTAATTAAGGGGACTGAGGAGAGGGCGATTGCCCTTCAGCGCGTCTGTGCATTATGAACTCTGCAGAGGTTATCTTGAACAAAGACTGCAATAGTGCAACAATATCTATAATAATCTGCATCAGCATGGCAGGCTTCTCCATTACAAGATGGCAACACATGACAATTTTATAAAACTGTCTGCTTGAAAGCAATTTTGGTATAGCTAGTATTTACCACACAAGCCCCATGCAAATGATGAAGATCAAAAATATCACAGCCAAGCCAAAATCCCACTAATCGAGTGGAGTGTGGGATGTTGCAGGAAATGTTAGGTTGGTGCATGAAATGTCCCTATTGTCAATCTCTTTGTCAATTGTTACAATCTCTTCTTCAGCCAAATCTTTGAGATGTGACTAAGCTATGCTTTGTGTGGGCCAACACAACAAACTCTTATCGTCACTCTACAACTCTCACTCACGTGTCCACCGTTCACCTCCTGCATCAACTAAACCCTCTCCATTTCTGAGCGAGACCTAGTTACAAACAGTTCTGTTTTATAGGGATCTCTCTATAGGGATCCTTTCTAGAACGTTGTCAGCCACTTATAACAGGGTGAAAGTGCTTCATTCAGAACGGAATCACTGTGTTGACCTTGTTTTTGGACCTGCAAGGTCCAAGTCAGACGTCTCATATTCCACAACCAACTCCAACTCCAAGGTCCCTCTTTCCTTGCCTTCTGTAGCGCCATGGAAAAAGGACAGAAATGCTTGGTACCTATTGTGCTGGCTTGTGCAATGGAAAGAAAAGCACCAGAAAATGCTATTGTTTTGTTACCCCTTATTTGGTACAGGTTGTATAGAGTGTGTAGCCACCTCTGGGTTAGCAAACTGCAGCAATAGCAAAATGCACAAAATCGATCAAGACATCGTAAAAGGTTTAAAAAGGTAAACTTTCAACAGGTTTATGCTAGTTGATATTGCCTTGCTCATGTTATGTCAGGCTGAGGGATAAATCAAAAAGGCATTTCTCCATGCAGTCCTCTTTTGTATGGTTAGTCAGCAAGCCGTGGATGAACATTGTATTTGTCACTGATGCATGTAATCACAAGCCAAGTTCAAATGAGTGCCTGAGGTTTAACACGCAAGAGTCAGATAGCTCAAACCAATACTTAACTAGATTTGGCTACATGACCTAATTGGCCATGGCCTTTCATTAGAGAAACACCTCTTCTGATGATGAACTTGAGGATTTGCATTTCTATGAAGATTAAGATTATTGATACTTTTTCTATGCTTCTTGAATCCACAATGTTATTGTGAATAAACCATTTTTGGCTTATTTTAACAAATGAAGACATTTAGTCTTTCTTATTCACACTAGAAGGCTGTGCTCATGAACAATGTGACCTTGGGCCGACTCATTACATTTTCTGAAGACAAATGTGATGCTTTTAAAAGTCCTGACCTGAAATGCCTGAAAAAATAAAAAATTGTGGCCAAACTTCATAAGATCCAAAACATTGATTTTCCGGCTTGATAGCACACTTGGCGTGGCAAGTGTTATCATTTGATAACGTTGATTTCTTTAATATTGATTTTTCAACATAATTGATTTTAGTTGGCTCAGATTGTCTGAGGAAACGATGCATGAAGTTACAGAGTTCACCTGATAAGCCTGCCATACAAAAACCTTATTATGAAACCTCGATTGCCATTAACAAGGTGTGGTACGTACTATTTAGTTTTCCGAAATGTCCAGTTAAGACTAGGAAAAGCCACTTCCTAAGTGAGGAATCATGAATGCGGACGACCTATTCAGCAGAAACAACATATACCATGTCCTTAATACGTGATGTGTACACTGGACGTGATGTTACTTAATCAAGATTCACTGTGACTGATGGGCTATGCGGAACAGCAAAAATTTCGAGTCGACATCTTGCAACAAATAATGCAGGAAATATCAAAAGGCGGAATCGTGAGAGATATCCGAGACCAGAAAGGTGTTCGCCTGTGCATGCGCATTAGTGCGCGTGTGACTTTGGTGCAGCTGATATCATGCGCGAGATAACCTTTTTTTTCCTGCTCGTTCTCATTCCGAGTGCGCTTGGTCGGATGTCACATGGCTGCCTCAGTGCCAACCAGTTTACACCGTGCGCTATAAACACGATACATTTTTTTTTTCATATATAACGTTATAGCCGCATATCTAATTTTGCTGCAAAAATACACAATATACAATTCAATTGTGTTTAATACGCGGCTTGTGGCATGTTATGTCGGTCCACACATGTTGCCAAATCTCCCACGTTTAATGTTTATGTACTCCATTATCTGGGAAACAAATAGCAATGTCCATTCATGTATACGCACTACAAAAACACCACATAAGTCATGCTCTAACAAAGGGCTCTGTTTTTTTAAAAGATAGTTAAGATAAGCCTGCTGGCCGATACCCAGTGAGAAAACAGCCCCCAGGCCACAGTGTGTTGTTGCACTTCAGCGCCGCATCTTACCTTGTCGAGCTCGTCGTGCAGCTCTGACAGCGTGGGTCGGATCAGCTTCTCCCCCAGCGGCGCGGCGGTCTGGCGGTAGAAGTCGATGTTGGGAACCGCATCAATGGTGTTGTGGCCAAAAGTTCTCAGATAATAGGTGTTGGTGTGGGTGTCGTAGTGGTAGTGATGTTGCCCTCCTGTCGATGAATGCAGACTGGTCTCGCTCATCACAGTGTCCCCGTTCTGCAGACCCTCAGCCGGACCGGCGTCCAGGGGGCTACCGGCTTCACTCGGATCCGCAAAGTTTACCACTCGAAATCGGCTCTTGCCTTCATCCCCACCGGCCCCGTCGGCTCCATCGGCAACGGGCGTGGCTTTGTCATTTGTTGGGATGGTAGAGGCATCGGAGTTGGGCGATTTATCATGTGCGGCGGCGGCGGCGGCGCCGGCTGCCTCAGTAACAAGGTCTACTTGGAACCGGCTCTGGCTCGGTGTGGGACCGGCGGGCTTCAGACCCGCGTCCACGGCCAGCCCATCGCTCTCGGATGCGGCGTTTCCTTCCAGGGCGGGTGGTGTAGGTGATGAAGACATGGTGCTGATGATGAACACAAGAGTGAACAAGCGGGTACACGCGTGTGTGCGCTAGAACACAGCACAGCTCCCAACTCCTAGCCTAGTTTCAACCTCCCTCCCCAAAAAAGACCTGCCGCGAGCAAGCGTTTAAAAAAGAAAAATGAGGAAATGTAAAAAAAAAATGGGCAATGAACAGCGCTAAGCGCTTCTTACTAAAGAGGCGGTTCGGTTTGTATCAACAAAAGGCAGCCGAGGCAAACATGTAGAAGGCTAAATTGCTTGCTAGCTGCCTCGCCGTGTACTCTCGATAGACAAGGACTCCACATAAATGTTCACCCCCCGGCTACCACTACTCATCGAGAGAAGCACGATCCAATATTCACCAGTTACCTGTCCCACAACTATGTTAAAGGAAGTATAATTCACCTCCCTTTCCTCCTCGTTGCCGTTCTGGCTAAGATGCTGCTGTTAACCTTACCGCAACTCCTCCTGGACCACGGACGCCTCTCTCTTCCTACTAATATACAGCGCAACTGGCACCGCTTCAAGGGTGGGCTCAATCTGGCGAGAGGGAGGGCGAGCTCGCGAGATGTGGCCGCCTCCTGTACATGTGGGTGTGTCTTGGAACCGCGGCGGAGGTGAACGAGAACGAGAGCTCCCTTCTGGTCTTCAACAGACTGTACTATTTCGATATATTTTTATTAAGATAAAGGGAAAAGTTAAGCTAGTTTTAAGATAACTTTAATTTAGGGCAAGTCAATGGATTATTAAGTGGCTGGCATGCCCATTTAATAGCCCTAATAAATAGGCCAATTCTAGCCACTATCTTTGGTATTTATTAATATTTGTTATGGATTATGTATTTTCTCACTTTAAGAAAGTAATAGTTAATAATAGGTATTGAAATTGCTTTACCCCTCATTCACTCTTAAATACATAGTAGGCCTTAAGTTAAATCGTTTCATATAATATAAAGCAAGTTGTGGGTTTTGTTATACAGCATAATCTAAAGGTTGTTCATTAGTTATGGTCTCTTTACAAATTTTGGACTGATCCATAACGCATTTACTTTGTATTTCCTAACAATTTGCATCCCCGATTGTTCAGCTAGTACCACCGAGGATAGTATTGCTTTAATACCCAGGGTGAGAGAGGAGGACCTTTTCAGACTCTAGCTGCCTGCTAACCCAACTGTGACTAAGATGACCCCTTCAGTGTTTGCCTTCCTCATTAGCCCAGGAAACCTCTAATCCAGTTAATGCTGGCTCCTTCCAGCCAGGCACTCATTACTGTTTGCAGGGCCAAGCACCACAATAGTTTCTCTCATTAAATCATCAGCTCTGGTTCTTTCTCATACCCATGCCACCATGAAGGCATCAATCACGCTTGCGGAAATCAGTCAGATGTTGTTGGATCTGGGTTTGACTTGAGTCTGTTGTTATGTTTTTTTTGACTAATCACGTCGCTAGAGGCATGGATCTGTATGTGCGCAATTGGCGAACACAAACTCGGCCATTGGTAGTCAAAGTGTTGCAGACAAAGGGTCTTTAAAGGATTCAAATCAACAGTGTGTGGACTGTCCAATTTAGAAATGCACGCATGCAAAGTTCTTCTGAAAGCTTAATCCAATGGTGCAAATTAGTTTTCTTGGGTATAATGACAGGAAATAAGTTGTAGCTCCGCCCCTTGTGGTTCCTGGTTTCCGGCCCAGGATCTGTGACGTCTCCCGCCCAGAAATTATACTATAAAAACCGTTGGATTGCTTGATCCAAGATTGCTATTGTTTTGGAAAGGGACGTTACCCTATAGAGTCCTGTGTCTCTTTAACTACCCTTCTACTAAAGTCTTAACTCTGCCTTTGGTTGTCATGGCATGGAACGACGCACAACACCAGTCAAATGAATACCATTGACTCAGACACCTGTAACTCTACAAATAAGAGGCATCCTAAAAATACGATCTCATACCTTATAGTTCACATCTGAGCGTGGCATTGGAGAGCGTATTACACAGACGGATAGTTTTTCAGGCCATTTCAGGGGAAGCCTCTTTCACCGGGGCCTGTTAGTGATGACAGGTGGTCTTCACAACGCAGGTGTCCTTGGGGGATGGCATGAGTAGGGAGGTGAACAAAGACCAGTTGCCCGGGCCTTGCCATGTCAAGATCCTCAACTATTCTCTAGTCGCCCGTTTCCCACAATTACGCCCATTTCTCTGGAGCCACAGATCATCAGTAACACGATCAAGCCTTCTGTATTCTGGAGAACTGAAACACAAAGAATTTGACTGGGTTAAAAGAGGAATAGAAAAAATGCATGACATCATGAAAATCCTTGCACTGCATTATAATCATAGTTAAAACTCTATTTGTTGTATTTGTTGGAAAACATTGATGGTGGAATATCCTCGCAAATCCATAAAATTATTAAACTGCCTTTATGATCATCTTACCTTTATATAGACTACAATTTGTAGAAATAACTGGTGTATTTTCAGAGCTGAGAACACCTTTATTAAAGAGTGTAACCAATAACTTTGGGTTTAGCATGGAGAATCACCTTTTTCACCTTTGTTTAGAAGAGGTATTACCATTATCTTGCCCTCATGACTGAAATCAGTGTGGAAAAAAGCACAAACCCCACTATGCCTTGCTCACCTTAACTCAGGTAGAATCTGGGTGGGCTTTATGACGGCTCCAGGAAGAAAGGAGCCCCCTGCATTTGACTTCGACTGACCTACTTTATGTGTTAAGGTTAAATAGTTGATCCTACAGTAGAGGTTAAGAAATCGCCTGCTTTATGAATGTATTCCACAGTATTATTGTCAGTGGGTAGAAGGTATACCTTATTGTCTGAGTAGAAGTGATATTCATTGTGCTCATCCATGTCACATCTTTATGTTAACTCATGTATGTGGTGTAGCCATTTGTTATCTCTGATTATACTTGTTTTACTTTACTCAAGTCTGTTTATGTCACACATGTAAACTACCTCAAGCCAAGGATGGTTGAAAATTTCATCTCATCTCGTTTCATGTATAAGGTGACGAGTGGATTTCAATCAAAGAGCACCTCACTGCTCTACATCTGATATAACTATAATGTTTAACATGTAAATACTTCACAGTGTAATCTACTGAGGACCCGGAGGAGGAGGATAAGTGCATGTTCAGTTAATGGGGAGCTGGGATCAGGAACACAAGGGAGGTACCTAATTTCTAGGCAATCGGGTCATGTTAAACACGGTTTATTCTCTCTAATCCCTGTTGTGAATGAACAGTGACTAGTAGGTCCACTTGTTTACCATGGGCTAATGAAACTATCATTAGGCTGATTTGACCCTAATCATTATCCCACCGTTCCCATTTGAGAGCATTTTCAGTCTCAAAATACCTGTGGGACTCCATCAAAGAACCTGCTTGTTCCCCTCTCTGAGGCGTTTGGATTGGCATGTTATTTTAGAAATGCAAGTTTCCATAGACGTCTCCAGACCTTGAGTGAAGTAGTATTCCAGATGTATTTCTTCAGGAAACAATGGTATGGCTACACAAAGGACAAAGAAAAAAACACATATCACGTTGAACCAGTTTTTTGGTTGTTGTTGCAAGATAAGTCATCTGTAATTTGTTTCCTATGAAAAGTAAAAGTCCTACATGGAATATGAAAATGACCTCCGTTAACAGTAAGCAGAGATGTGAAGTAGGGTTTGACCTCCTGGGTTATTTTTGTTGCAGCCCCTTCCAAATAGACAGGTCTAGGAGTCGTCACATACCTCCAACAAGTGTGAGTATCCATGGGGAGCCTAGATTTTCAAAAGGGTGTCCTACTTACCCATTATGTTTACGCTTGACGCCTTTACTGATGCTAAGTGGGGAGTAATCGTTTTTTTATTCTCACTTGGCTCTAAAATGCATATGTAATGTAAAAGGGAGGACTGCATTCAGAGGTATGCTCTCTGAACGTGGACATACCCTGCTTTCACTGCAAGTCCCACTGGTCTAATTATGCTTTGACATTTAGACACACAACACTTTCTGACTAGGATTATGACGTCAATTGTTGTTCATTTGTCTATGTAATGTACTACTCCGTTTATTCATTTAGCAGAGGCTTTTATCCAAAGTGCTGCCCAAAGTTTCTACAAACAAGTGCTGTAAGAGCCAGAATGACGAGGTAAAACACCAGTTTTTGTTGCAAATGCATATAGTTATTACATACATTTTCAGTCTTTCACCAGCCAGAGTGGAACTATCCACTGGGCAAGGAATTGGTTCCTTGGCTGGAGGAAGGTGTTAATTGTCAAATAACTCACTAGTAAACAAAGTGGGAAAAGGTTATCAGATTAATAAATAAAGTTAAACCTTTCTAATTGAATTGTTAGGACTGCGCTTGTTTAAAGGGTTTAATGGTGTGCTTAGATGTAACTTCTCGACAGTCTCACAGCACACAGATGAATGTATCGATGGTGAGATCTGTTATTGTGTGTGTCATCATGCATCGTTTGTTTTGACCATAGGGCTGGCCTTTCTCTTAACAGGGCGTTGTGCTCTTTACTCTGACTTGACCCATTATATGAGGTGTTACCAAAACAAAGAACCGACGCAGCATCACAGTCCTGTGTCTTACACACTTGATAACCCACATTATGTTGCAAATGTTTTCCATTTGATTCAAAATGCTGCTGTTGGAATAAAGTGTTATCAGGATTGAGTACCCTGAAATGAAAGATGAAGAGTCTGGCACATGATTAACTGTAGATACACTGGGAGGAAAGTGAACCTTTATGTTGGGAGGTGTTTCAGCAGCAATGTGTTTACGCTCACTTTTTACAGATGGATTGTTAACACAAAGCAAGTGGGTTGCCATCACAAATATAGTGCAGGTGGAAAATATTTATACTTGCCCATTGGACTGAAGCCGCTCCAGAAAATAATAGATAGCCTGCATTGGGAAATTGGCAGAACATTTAGTCGTATTGCTAATTCAAGTTAATGTGTATACTTAATGTATTTTGTACTATAACGCTATTCTATTTGATGTATGTTGAAATGGGGGGAAGGGATATATTAATGGAAGCTGAGAAAATGAAGGTTAATTTCAGAAACAACTCCAATCACATTTGACCAGATTTGTGATTTTTAGATATTTATATATAAAAAAAGGATTTATTAGCTAAGCATCTGCCAAGGTGTTACAGCGTAAAAATGGCGGGTAAGTAGGACCCACTTCTGAAAGTTCGAGGCTCCCCCTGCATAGTAACACATTGTGAAGGTATGTAACAACTACACTTGTAGATTTTGAAGTGGCTGCAACATTTTTTAATCATGTCTGGTGGGATGTGCAGGGCAAACATATGAATGGTTTATTTATCAGTTACTGCGCTAGGTGACGGTGATAATCAGGAAACCAAGCTCTATCAGACCGACTGAAGGCTCCCAATGTGTTTCAAAAGATATTTTATAGACAGTATATAAGCCAATTAGACTCATGATGGAGATAGGCAATGTTATAATTTAATCACCCAATTGAGAGGTATCTCATTCAAGGATAGTGCATAATCTCAAAAAATTATAAAAGTAAGTTTATTCATCCGTTAAATATTTACTTTTAAATGTTACATATCCATCCTTGCAATAGTTCCTCCAATTGGGGAAAAGATCTTGGTTGTGGTTGGTTTTGTAATCCTCCATATCATGTTTTAAGGGCCTTACAATAAACTAGTAAAGGTTAGAAAAGTAAACATATCGGTTTACAATAGATACTTTATGGTTCTACATAACTAGGAAGATATTAATCTTTTTATAGATATGTGCACAAATCGACCACCCAAAACCACATTCATTTAATAGAAGGCTAGTAGAACAGCAGTAGAACAGTAAAAACCAACCACCAGAATGGAAACTTTGCAGGGCATACGATCAGCTACTGGTGTTTGTTGTGATCGCACACAAAGTCAAGAGGGACTAACATTTAACTTGCTATTGAAGCCTGAGAGAATGAGTCAAACGGGGCATTACAGTAAACAATAAGACATAAATATTGATGGTGATGAAGAGCTCTGTGTTCTGGTGTTTATGTCAGGGCGTATTCCCATAGGGTTAGCGTCATGTCCATCAAATCACCATATCACCATCATGATCTTTGGCACACCCCAAAAGGAAGGCTACGCTAGGGCATAGAGCATCCATGCAAGTAAAAAAAAAAGGGTTTAAAGGGAACATAATTTCTGCCTGATTATTTAATGGTGTCTCCCTCTAGTGGATTGGATTTTTTGTATTTACAGTAGGCCTTTATGCTCTAAAGGAGTAGAGATGTATTACACTTGCAAGTATATTTACAATAATGTAAATGTAAATGTCGCAAATATAGGAATAAAAACGTTGAAGCGATCAAATTACGTTGTAAGGTTGTTACTGTGCACAGACTTAGTAACAGGTTCACTCATAGCTGTTGCAACATGCATAAAACGTGGAGACTCATAATTAATGTTATTAGCGAAACCTGTGTTAGTCATAAAATGACACTGTGAAAAAGGTCTGTAGCGCATATTTCAAGCTTCCCATTTCAGAGAACACCCTGGAACAAGGTGACTGTGTATAGGTGCATAGTATACTTGTGGCTGATGATGGAAGCAGCCTATAAATGTTAGCTTCTATGGAGCATTGTGTTAGAGGACCTGACATGACTCAATTGGTAATGGCAGTGGCAAATTTGATCATCATGCATCAATATTCTGCTAAACATTGTTAAAGAAATGGCTAGAAATCTATAAAACAATTTCAGTACCAATACGAGTCAGCATTAAAACTTTATTTGTATTAAAAAAGGCAACAGACAATCTTCATAAGAATCCGTTTTTCTTCCAATACATTGACCTGATTTTCTTTTAATGCATTTGAAAATATAAGCGATATTTCAGTGATTTTAAAACGGGGAATTCCTAAAATGTGTAAAATTTGCTCCTGCCATAAGTCCTTTTCACCTGGGCCCTGGTTTTGGCAGTAAGTTCAGCTGAAGGGCTCCCGTTCAAAAAGGGTGGATTATTGATTTGATGAATAAATATCTTCAAAATATTTCTAAATAACAATTAAAAAAAAATGATGAATGAATTTATGTTCTTATGCCCTCGTAGGACCCTAAATATATGCATAAACACAACCACAATTTACTGCCCAGAAATAATGAAACTTAAAAGTCGCAATGTGTAACATTTCAACTGGCTCGTAGCCTAAGATTACCTGGTCACATCTTTAATGTGTGCCGATTGATTGTTATCAATAATGTTCAATCAATCAATAAAGTCGTAATAATAATCGTATAAGCGATATGTTCTACAAATAATAAATGATAGCCAGCCCTTAACCTTATTTGTTTATAAGAATCTTACCATCAACACTCCCATAACCCCTCCCACTCACATAACCCCACCCACTCACATAACCCCGCCCACTCCCATAACCCCGCCCACTCCCATAACCCCTCCCACTCCCATAACCCATCCCACTCCCATAACCCCGCCCACTCACATAACCCCGCCCACTCCCATAACCCCGCCCACTCCCATAACCCCTCCCACTCCCATAACCCCGCCCACTCCCATAACCCCGCCCACTCCCATAACCCCGCCCACTCACATAACCCATCCCACTCCCATAACCCCGCCCACTCACATAACCCCGCCCACTCCCATAACCCCGCCCACTCACATAACCCCGCCCACTCCCATAACCCCGCCCACTCCCATAACCCCGCCCACTCCCATAACCCCTCCCACTCCCATAACCCATCCCACTCACATAACCCATCCCACTCACATAACCCCGCCCACTCACATAACCCCGCCCACTCACATAACCCCGCCCACTCCAATAACCCCTCCCACTCCCATAACCCATCCCACTCACATAACCCCGCCCACTCCCATAACCCCGCCCACTCCCATAACCCCTCCCACTCCCATAACCTCTCCTACTCAAGCAACCCAACCAGCCAAGCTACGCTAGTTTGTGTCGCACAGCCATTTAGAATTTAGAGAGCACTGTTAATTCGTTTTTTTTAATTCTGAAGGTCTCCCGCATACTAACTAGAAGGGGCTCAATGTTACACATTGCGACTTTAAATCCTTTCCATTTCCAAATCGATTATACACAGTTCTTCAATGGCTGACATCGCTAATCAACAGCGCAATAAATGCAGTCTTATCAGGTTACAGCAACACATCTTATCAGTAAAAGATTTGCACTAATTGGCAACTTATAAATCAATCAGGAGACAGCTACTGAATGCAAACTACAAGGCAACAATTGTAATCAGTTACCAATTGGATGCCCACAATTGAGTTATAATCATTAGTTCAAGAAAACGTTCCCAGTAATTCTTAAGATCAGTTAAGACTAAGACTTGCAACACTGAGTACAACTAAATCTAAACTCCATACTCATTAGATGCACTGCCTTTTATTTATGTTCATGTAACTTATCAATGTATAAATGCATTTAGAATTTGACATTTGATTGACACGGTCAAACACCTCAATAAGGGGAGCATCATGGGTCTGAAACCCATGATGAGTGCTGCCATGGTTACCGTCCACAACAGCGACCAGAGTGGTCCTGAGGGGATGGGGGCGGGGCTTATCATTTCATGGTACCACACATAACTGCGGCAGGAGGGAAGGGTAAACACTATAAAAGCTCCTGTGAATGTTTCAACAACTGGGGAAAACATAAGGCATTTATTGACAGGAGACAGGACTGCAGCAGAGGACAGTACATAGAAAAGTGGAGAAAAATGAACAGACACACAACCAAAGAGGTTTGGTCGAACAATGAAAAAGAAGTTATATGAAAAAAATTACAGAACAACACGTTTATCTCCAAAAAAAGAAAAAAATATATTTTGGCATTAATTTGTAATTACGTTGACTTTGTCGACACGTCAAATCAATAAAAACAGAATACAATAAATGTGCATATGGCTTTGCATCATAAGGACACAGAGTAGAGAACCTGGGCAATAAACGGTAACTGTCCAAAACCATTCTCCCCCCACCCCTCCCCTCCTCCTCCTCCTCCTCCCATTAACTGGGATGTCTTAGGAGGGGGGGGGGTGGTGATGGTGGGGGTGGTGATGGTGGAGGTGGTGGAGGTGGTGGTGGGGAGATTCAGTGTGCTCCGCCGGGGAGCTTCTGTTTGTACATGCCGGCCAGGGCCCGGGCCGTGCTCTGGATCATCTGTCTCCGGGACATACCTGTGACGGCCTGGTGCCAGTCCGTGTGGCTGACGTTGGGCATGTTGCGCTCCAGCACCTCCCCCACCGTCACCAGCAGGCCCGACCAGCGCAGGCTGTAGTCGGGCGGGGTCAGCGACTGGGCCTGGAACGATTCAGAAATGAGAAAACGTTTTTTTTTTTTTTTGTATGTTGAAGTTCATTATAGAGGACTTTAAAAACAACAACAGTTGAACAAAGTGCTGTACTATTCAACTATCTAGTTATAAAACAAACAAATTAAAAAAGCACAAAAAGGGACACACAAGACAATAATATAACTTATATGGAGTTATCGCAAGAGAACATAACTGAGTTTTTAGGAGGGATTTGAAGATGGGCACTGAAGGGGTTAGCCTGACATGAAGAGGGAGTTCGTTCCACAGTTTGGGGTCAATGACCGCAAAACCCGATCTGCCCTGTTAATCACTCATCTTCTCACATGTTTCGCCGATTTCTTCTGCTGCGATTTTTTATTAACAATACATTTTGTTGTTGCTGATAACATTACGTTGTAATGATAACATTTCAGGTTAAAATGGCAAGATAACGTGACCAAAACATACAATCATTTGACTTTATTTACATGTGGAATGCAAATCCGGATATGCTTTGCATTTGATCAGAACGAACGAACGCACACACACACAGACACACAGGTCCTGATATGAGCCCACGGTTATTACCTGCTGAACGTATTCCAGGGCAAGAGGGGTGGCCTGGGTGAACATCTCCAAGCGAACCCCGAGACCGGGGTCCTCGAGGATCAAACAGCCGATGTCGAACCATCTGATGAGAGAGACAGAGGAACATTACAATTACAATTTACAATTAGGTCATTTAGCGGACGCTTTTATCCAAAGCGACGTACATCGGTTAATACACACTGACACACCGACGGCAGAGTCAGCCATGCAAGGCGACAGCCAGCTCGTCAGGAGCAGTTAGGGTTAAGTGTCTTGCTCAGGGACACATCAACACTTTCAAGACAACTGCTCCACCTCCTGAGCTAAGCCGACCCTAAGCCGGAACATAATGGCCACAGGTGAAAACACTTCCGCTATAACTGAATAATTGCATATGATGATCTGTAATCGCACAGGCATGAGCAACTAAAACCTCTAGGCTCTAACTTTAACAGAGGGATGGGTCTGCTGCAGAACAGAGGCTCCTCGTCCATATTAGATAACAAGAGAACCAAGAGTCTGGGATAGAGTTTCTGGTCGATTATTTGCTATTCTTCTGCATCTGAGGCGTTATCCCTCTCTCTCCATCACTCCCTCTCCCTTCAAATAAGTGTCCGATCAGTGTCCACTGATATTCGTTCGAAATGGTTTTATTGGTGGTTTCCATCAAGGCCGATAAAAAGAGACAATCAAGAGTTCGTAAAACAATATTTTTCTATGGTTAAAATTGGCTTCAACACTCACACTGTTGAATATGTTGAACATAATAAATAAACAGTTGTCAATTCATGATACGTTCTCTTCTCTTAGTGTTAACTGCTTAACTGCTAGTAATATCGTTGTGCAGGAGCATTACAATCGATTATTGAAGCATGAGAGTTGCGATGCACACCGTGGTGTGTGCATCGCAAGTGTCCTTAACTGCTAGTAATATCGTTGTGCAGGAGCATTACAATCGATTATTGAAGCATGAGAGTTGCGATGCACACCGTGGTGTGTGCATCACAAGTGTCCCAGAAGCTCAACCATTCTCTCTGAAACGAATTACTGCAATGCACTACGTTTACAAACGCACAAAAAAGCGGTGTTTACATACAGTCAGAAGTGCGATATTTAAATGTATTGCCTATTTTATCCTATTCTTTATTCTGATACTCACCCAACCCCAATAGCCAACCATACCTGCATACATTGTTAATCCAATTAAATTTTTATTCAGCCCTGACCTTGCACTTTCCATGTATATCAAGTCCACTGGCTGCAGGAACGGCAGAGATTCCCTTAGGGGGTTAATGATACAGACGAATGGGATCGTACTTGTCTGGGAAGAGTTCAGCGATGAAGTTCTCCACAGACACCACCGGCTGCTTCTCATGGATGACCCCCGTCCGTCGCAGGCTGTCGATGCGCTCCTGGGCCCCCTGTAGGGAGGGAGAGTGAGTGAGTGAGTGAGTGAGTGAGTGAGTGAGTGAGTGAGTGAGTGAGTGAGTGTTGCGTGAGTGAGTGCGTGAGTGAGTGAGTGAGTGAGTGAGTGAGTGAGTGTTGCGTGAGTGAGTGAGTGTTGCGTGAGTGAGTGAGTGAGTGTTGCGTGAGTGAGTGAGTGAGTGAGTGTTGCGTGAGTGAGTGAGTGAGTGAGTGAGTGAGTGAGTGAGTGAGTGAGTGAGTGAGTGAGTGAGTGAGTGAGTGAGTGAGTGAGCGAGTGAGTGTTGCGTGAGTGAGAGCCGACGCCTCCGATTCAGAAGAAAACAAACCAACGGATGCAACAGCCGTTCACTAAATCTTTCCCCCGTTTTCCACATCATTGTCCATCTGAGGCGTACATCCAGCCGCGCGTGCAATCATGAGCATTGGAAACATCGATCAGGCTGAGGTGCCCCGTGTTGCATGAGACATGGTCCCCAGCTGTCCAGATGTAAAGACGAGAGTGAACACATGTTGGACTGTTCAGGCATTGTCTGACCTCTCTTACGCAAGTTATGGACGATGATGAATTAAACCTTATAGCCTCCGATATCGGTCAAATGTGTAGTATGACCCAGACACAACTATTTATTGATGCCCTAAATCGAAATAATTTTGACACAGTGACCACCATGAGGGACAAATGTTGTGTAATCAGATCCCGGTGTTAGTCGTTTTAATTGGCAAAGCTGATTTACTTATGACAAGCATGAACAGCTTTCCAAAAAGTCAAACTTTGTATCACTACGTATTTTATATTTTGTCTGAAAAATCGTATTCAACAAACGACTATGTTGATATCTTTAGTTATTTCAACATGAAAGACTGAAATGGAAATGGCATGAAAGACGGAACCCAAGAGATACAGTATGTTGGGACAAACACTGGGGAACATTGTGGTGGGTAGCCCTCAGGTTTAATATCCTTTGTATCCAAAGCATTTCCAAGAATGCATGTCCAATAGTAAAACAAAATATATTGAAGATTAGATTTGATAGGATATGGTCAATGTTGTGTTTATGTAACAAAGGGATTTTTGTGAGACCGGGAGACTGAAGCAGAAGCTCTGCTCTTTATCAGGATCTCTTTGTAGCCAAAACACTCCTCATCACCACTTCGGGCACTTTGACGGACACAATGGAGTCGCATGGCTAAATGTCTTCAAAGTTGCATCTCCGGTTTCACACAGATAAGAACTCAGAAAAAAGAAAGGAGCTCGGCTTTGCATTGGTCTGCTGCTTAAGTGCGGAGGATCAGGAAAGCTTAGCTTCACTTTCCATACTGAACCAGGAATTTTGCTAAGCAGCGTCAGACATTTCCTGAGTTTATATTCAGGCATCGACAAAGCAGTCATAGAGAGAGACAAAACCAAAGTGAGTGACGCCGTCCGTGGTGGGGACAGGAAATAAGCAGAAAAGGATGAAAACTACTGAGCACCCAAACTGACCTTTACGCCAGCCGCATAGCCCACTGGCTGGGGGGCGATGTTTGACTGTCCCGGTTCCCCCGTGACCATAGCCATCCCAAACACCTCCTGGAAGGCTTCCCGCACCGCCTCAACCTTCACCTCCTTGTCCGAGGTCACCACGATGTCAACGTCCCCGCCAGACCCTGAAACACAGAGACGCACGCATCGAGAGCTGGCTGTGAACTTGGCGCCAACACACTTGGCAACTGTCCGGAACGCAATGGAATGATGGCATTGTAATCCGCGACAGAACAGAGGTTGTGCATGTATATGTTGTTTGCGTTTCAATTCAGTCATCGGACCAAATTGACGGATGTTTTAATGATAAAATGTTGATCTCATCTTAAGTAAGAAGTCAGTTTGAGTGCATTTAATCTGCCTCGATTTTTACTGATGAGATTTTTACAGAGTGAAATCAGACGTCATGTAATGGAGCAGCAGGTATGGTTTCAGTATCCTGCTCCAGCATGATTGAATGAACCCCAGTGCCTGGCACTGCCAGCCCCCCATTAAGAACTTTACATTAAGTACTTTACAGCACAACATGTTGGATAGTATCATACCTTTGGGGAAAATGTCATATTAGTTTGTATTATATATAGAATGATTAATACATGGTCCTGGGCCTGGCTGTGTAGAATACCTCTGTCTACACCAAGAGGGATGCAAAGGAAGGTGAACTTACTGATATAGGGCGCCATGCCAGGATCTAGCGTCGTGATCATGGACTCCACTGAGTGTTTAGTCCGGTCAAGTACCTGCTTCACCATAGGGTTACCGGCCACACCCTGAAAACATTAAATACATAGGGGTAAGAACATGACTTATAACTGGAGCATTACTGGAGCATAACATATAACTACGATTTAAGTTGTTTGTGACTCAGGATCCCACCTTAGAGTTGGCCATCTTGGCCATACATTACGAGCACGTTCTCATAAAGCTTAGTTGAGGTTAAATGGATGAGTTGGATGCGCCTTCGTATGAGCCGAGTAATGTTGTTTAGTTTCAAAATCTTGCTCCCTTCTGCCCTCTCTCTTTACAACTCCCTTATCGTTCCTACATCCTCTTTAAAACATGAGACTAGTATAGAGCTATAGAAACCAAAGAATGCAGTGCAAGAACAACACCTTTTGTAAATACAGTAGCCGTGACCTAATATCTACATGGGAGACCGTCCTCAACTCGGATCTTTAACTGATAACAAAAAGTAAAATGTGTGACCACCATATCTAATTTCAATATGGATATAATGTTTTGATGTCTTCAAGAACAATTAAAAAATTAAAAAGAAATCACAATGATTTTCAATTTAAAAATAATTAACTACATCTTGTCGTTGCTTCTGTTCTGTGAAGTCATCATGTGTGTGTGTTCTATTCCATGCCTTAGGGCTGGCCCTTGGTAGCTTTAAACACTTCCACACTAATCATAAATCGCAGCCCTTCAGGGGCATGGTTGGTATAAACTCATCTCCAGGTAAACACATGGAAAACCCGGAAAAACCTGCCGGGATGCTCCCAAGACATATAACATATGTCTAACTCACTATGACAGAAGAAGGAATCTACCATCTCTAGTGAACCCAACCTGCCAGTGATTAGTGTTTCCTTTTCTTTCTTGCAACATAATGCTTCACTTGCCCTTTTGTTTTTGAACACCCAAAAGTAAGATACCAGTGAAAGCAATAATATTGTACTGGAACAAACCCATTTTAGCGGTATTGGGAGTGTATTGGTATTGAAAGATGGTCAACCAGCACCCAGGACTGTTCATTGACTGTGACTCGCAGTACCTTGAAGAACCCCCAGATGCCGCCGCCTGCGCCCGTATCCACGGTGACCCTGGGGTCTTCAGGCTCCTCGGGGAAGGTGATTGGCGAGCCTGCGTCGATGCCTCCCGACATCAGCGGCTGCTGCATCATGGGGTTGGAGACCACTCCTACAACAACAACAGAATATTAGATACATCATTTTATTATAGATCATAAATAGCATTCTCAAAAAGGAAAGAAAGTTACAGAAAAACATTCTCACGCCTTCTTTAACATAATCATTACTCTAATAATACAACCATTTCACACTGATTACATTGAAAACCCAAACATATCTCCAAAGCATTCCCCCCCTCCCCTCTAATCTTCCTAATACCAAGACTCTAGAAGACCCACCCACAGTATCATCTAATTAAAGTTTCAGTTTTGACTAATGACACATGGTACAAATATTAGCTTTGCATAATGGAGTGCCACAAGCTACAAAGTAGCGCTCACAAATTTTAACATTCACTAAAGAACGAACAATGCCATCTAGTGGCCACTGTAACGCCATGCAAGATGTGAAACCACTGTCCGTTGAAAGGCCTACACCGGCTGAATATGTTGTATTTAAGACAGCAGCTAGACCTAGAAGGCCCTAATTGCAAACAATGGGCAGGGAAGCATAAATTATTTCTCTATCCTGTTTTAAACAGGAACATTTAAGTGAATGCCCAAAAATCGTTGTATTCATTCATTTAGTGTTAGGGTCATATGATATAGAATAGATATAAAAATATATACACTCAAGCAAGTGGGGGTAGAGAACCACCTGTCACACCAAACCTTCATCTCACCTGGCATGGGTGACGGGTTTGAGAAGGTGGGCATCAGCGGGGTCTGGGGGGTCCGCCCGCCGTGGCCCCGCGTGATGTCGTACCCCGCGCTCATGGAGAAGGTCGACGTGGGCGGGCCGACGGGAGGGGCCGACAGGACGGCGGCGGCGGCGGCGGGCGGCGGCGGGCCGCTCGGAGGACCCAGGGACGGGACGGAGGGCGGAGAGAGGGGAGTGAAGGGGCCGCCGTAGGACTGGGAGGCGGCGGACATGGGGGAGGCGGCGTAGCCCGAGGAGGACATGGACGCCAGGGGGCCGCTGAAGGTGGCCGATGTGTAGGGTGGGACGCCCGGGGCGGGGGACGCGCCGGGAGGGGATAAGGGGGTCATGTGACCTGCGAGAGACAAAAACACACCTTCTCAGTGATACAGGGACATTGAACAGTAGATACTGTGTGGGACAAGACATTGTTAGATTGTTTGTAGCAACTATAATACATTTCCTTTACTTTTAATTTGATGGGGTATAAAAACAGTTTATCAGAAAACATACAATCTAAAAGATGCCATAAACAGGATGATAAAAATATCCAGTAGGTAGGATATTACAGTAAGGAGCAGAACTGTACCACCCCAGCTGAGTACAAGCTGCCAGAGCGTATTCTACCCTGTTCATAGATTTCCTGAACCGAGTCACTTGCTGCTAACTAGTACAATTGCAAAAAACTTGGCTAAGTATGTAGCAACAAACCAGTCGGACAGCAGCTGTTGGCCAAGCACCTTGGCGATTTACAGACAGAAGTCTATTTGTGCTTCATGCAAAGAGTTATTTGCAGTGCGGTCGCGCAGGCTTTTCCATTCATAACACAGCCTTTGCGCCTAAGGAAGATGAATCTACATTCAAGTGTCCCACTGTGTAAATGTTCCTTCAGGGAGAGTCAGGAAGCTTAGTCATCTTTCCCATTCTGGGCAAAATAAGTCGCCACCTCCCAGGCTTGAACTACACTGCCTTGAACAGCTAAAACAACACTATCAATGTCCCAATTATATTACTTGGGTGAAATAAGCCTACATCTGAAACGTAACTGATGACATACAATACCACAAATTGAGTAAAAACCGACCGTTTTAATTCAATTTAAAGACAAACTAAATAATAAAAACGTTTTCTGTATTACTTAGAATACATCCTCCCATCCTATATGGGCAGGAAACACTTGGGTCTCCCTCTCCCCTCTAAATAAAAAAGGTACTGGGTTTGATCCCCAATGCCTAACTGCTACCAGCTCATTAAACTATAACAGAATTCAATGCCAGTCACTTTGGATAAAACGTCTTCTAAATAGTAAATGTCTGATTTGCCAGGGTCATGTAATATCAGAAACAAATCTTCTGAAACTGAGCAACATGGCTACATTTCCACAATACCAACATATAATCAAGGACTTCCGCCAGCCACAATGTTTTCAGCAGTCCTGAAAATGCATTGAAAGTAGAACTACTAGAATTTGACTGATACTATCTCAGAAACAATGTTTGAAAATCCAATGTGAGATTGGGATAAGAAAATTAACGTAACACATGGCTCTTGCAGCGTCAGAGAAACAACTCCCCCGCTGGAGTAGAGAGTGAATGAGTCAGTCACCTACCGATAGTTGGTGGAGGGAGATTGACTGGAGATGCCATGCTCAGGGAAGGTATCGGGCTGGCAGGCGGAGTAGTCTCTATGCCACTCTCTTCCATCATTTTAGTCCCCTCCTATGTCTTCAGGAACAAAATATCAAATGACGATTAAAGGAGCCCTTAAATATTGATATATTTGAATTATTTAGATGTTCACGTTTAAAATCGCCGCTTTGCACAGGTCCTGCGTGGTTGGAGATTTGAACCTATAACTATTACACTAGTAGAGCTTCAGCCGACGATTCACTACCAATTCTTATCTTTCATCAAAAAAAACCTTGCCTGTTGTTATGTAGGGTCGTTAATCAATTAGTTGTATCTGCTCTTTGCATATGGGCTGAAGGCCATATAAAACAAATTATTTAATCTATAAACAATAAGATAAAAACTTATATGTAAGATACCGGGTTCATAACTACGACGAGTCTATGTTAACCACACTCTTAACGTCGTATAACATTTCGTAGAAAGTAATCAATTATGCTAACACACTACGGTTCAATCTACAATCTAATAGCTGACGAACAATGAGGATGGCTCAGTGTTCATATGTGTTAATAGTTACTAGAGAATGAAAACCAAGAAGCTCTCACCTGTTCGTTCAGAGAGAAACAACCAGCAGGCGTGCTTTGATGACGTGGTGTGTTGCCACGTCTGCCCCGCTGTCGTCATTTTAGTGCGGCCAGTTGCTTCACCTATCGCCTAGCAACCGTCTGCCGCTACGATGAAAACGTTATTATTTGTATAAATACATGTAGTTCTACTCATTATTATATGATTAGGGGTTCTTCGTTAGTACTATTATTCTAAAAAAAAAGTCGGACATATCTCCAAAACGACACGGTAAACAGTTGGATAAATTGGGAGGCTTAAATCGTACAACGAGTAGGGATGCAAGGATGGGCCAGAATTGCCCTTAGGTGGCGCTATAATCATTAATCAGTGCTTGAATTTTAACAGGCCATTTCAACCAGGAAGGTGCAATATGGATGAAACTTTTTATATACATGCATCATTCGTCATGATCTGACCCATATGCTCAGTAAATATAAAAGTTTGTTCATAATATAGAATTTCAAAATATATCAACAAAGAACGAACAAACACAGTTTCCTTTGTCACTTTATGAAATTTTATTCGAAAGCATTGACACAAACACAAACAAAATACAAAATAAGCAAATGCATCATAGATAAAAGAAGTGGTGGTAGTGGCTATAGCATTATACATGTCTTTATCCTTATTGCTAGTAATGTGATATGTAATCCATTAGCAATCCCCCTTACGTGAGGAGAACAAGAACCAACGTGAAAATATTGGATTGTGGTGCTTGTTAATTCTTCTTACAAATACATAACAAGTAGTATATCAGTCCTTGAATCCGTGAATCAATAGTTACTCTAAGTATCAGAGTAAAACATTAGATACAAAACAAGTATCTTAAAGTATTTTAAAATCCAATTGAATAAAGAGGCAAAGTGGTGTTATTGCGCCTTATGAACAACGTCTTTGTTTATAAACATATATACATACAAACATACGATTCCCGCTATCTGAACGAAACAGTTATTCCCATTTCAGCTGATTGTACACAGATGTCATTTGAGAGATTTACTATTAAGGAAAATGAAACGTCAATTGGAATGGACTGTGGTGATTTCGCAGCCTGCATACTCACTACATATTGACAGTGCACATTGCAGTGTTGTATAGCATTGGCCATGCTATACAACTAATGTACAAATAAACAACTATACCCTAAATAGTGTTGTATGTAATGTTCACTATATAGGGATTAGGGAACAAGTGAGCCAATTTGAACATAGCCTAGGCCTTCATCAGAGGTCTAATAGTAGAGGTGAAAAAGGTGTAGCTCATTACATCTATTAGACCTCTCTGGCCTTTTCCCAAGATTCTCAGCCGACTGAGGGGTCCTTACGCACAAGGCTTGCTGACGTGATTGATATTCTATACGCTGTTTAGTCTTCAGACCAGAGAGAGCAGACAAACCAAATCTAAGTGCACATCCACTCCTCCCATCCCATTCATTTCAAGGCAGATAAAGCTCAAAAAGAACCGTCAGCAGTTCTGTATGTTTGTCTACTATTTACAACTCAGCTCGTGAACCATTCGTTTTCAGAAACCGAAGAGAACCATGTTCCAGTGGATCAGAAGAGAATTTAATGGTTGTGACCTAATACAGTAGTCAAGAAGTACTACTCACAATCAGAATGATGGGGAGGGGTACTGTTCTAACTACTGTTAGATGTTTCCACCTGTTCTAATTATAGGCAACTATGAAAAGGCAGAGCAGTGCACATTTCACCTGTTGAACTGTATATACATCTGCCTGTTAACAAGGCTTGCTTTTCACCAAACGGTACAACAACCACACATTTGTTTATGTCATCAGTTAACATAAGACACTGCATGATGTTCACATTTTTACATTAATGTCAAAATCCATTCCAATATTTGGAAGTGCCTATATACATTATTTACATTTAAAACCTTAATTAAAACAAATGGGGCTGTCTAATGATGCTACTTGCTATTCTAAGCCATTGAGAATGTTTTGAAAGACATATAGAATTCATATAACATAATTACACATAAACTACAAGGAGTATGTGTGTAAAACATTTGGAGGAATTTTCAATTGTCCTACTTCTATTTTACAGAATGCCAAAGTCCAGCTCAAGCATACATTTATCTGATATGTTGAAATGGCAGTGCAATCAAAATGAGTGACTTTTTAACCAGTGTCATTAAGCACACTTTAAATCATTGTTTTAAATATTTGTAATTCAATGTATTACTGTCTGTAAAGCATTATAAAAAAAGAAAAAATGCATGTGGTATTATTGCCTTCATTTGTCAAAACCTATGGATAAAGTCAACATTTAATTAAAAATACAATAAAATCCTTAATGGCAACTGTGTCAACTCTACAGTGATGCAAAGTTATTTGCACTAATATTTGGCGTTTTATTATAAACAGAAATGCCTCCCTCACTATTTGCTGCACTATTATGTGGGGTTTGCTTTAGTGCTTTATTTGTACATAGCATTAAGGGACTAGAACGCACAAGAAAAACATACTATGGCTTGTTTCATTTAAAAACATAAATTATTATGAAAAATATTATGAAAAATAAGTAAGTTAACCAGCAACCATATTGGCTACAACGTAATAAAACAATTTAATCATTAAGGCACTTAGTCTTTAACTTCTGATATATATTTTATGATGGTTTTACAATATTTAATAGTGTTAAATTGTTTTTATGTTTTTAACTACAAAGAAGTTCTGAAACTTAAATGCATTTACCATTCACATGGCATATTTAAGTCTAACCACTATCATAAATCTCATTCTTTAAGTTTTGAAAGCTGGAATATTTTACACTATTAAAATTAAGTTATTCCTCAAATATAATTGATATTGCTACATTTGGTTAAAGGTGCAGTCTGTAGGATGTAGATATAAGGGCTCAGTCTAAGGTAACGAAAACACCACAACTCTTATTTTGATTGGGTTAGACACTAATTGAACATAGTTATGATTTTTATATTGCATTTCTGCCAAGTCCGTTCCGCTAGATTCCCCTTATGTTACACACTGCCGCTTTAACTATAATTTTATTCAAACACTGAAATAATTTAATGTGTATCCATTATAACCAAAGAAATTGCTCCAAATTTTGTTTTTAAAGCTGTATCTTAATACTGGTAAAAACTGGTTACATATGATGTGCGTACTGCCCTTTCTTCATTATTTTCTCTGAATCATATTATATAAGCAGCATACTCAAACTTAACTCATTCAACATTCATATGGTACGTCCATTTCAAACCAAAAGTCATAATCGCACACACACACACACACACACACACACACACACACACACACACACACACACACACACACACACACACACACACACACACACACACACACACACACACACACACACACACACCAATGCTGTAATGAAAGAACGAGGCAAGTTTAAAGGGTGTTGCTGCAAAGTGGACCATTTGCAGAGGGAAGTTTCAGCACAACACATCCATACTTTCTGTGATATCATTTGCTGTCCCGCTCCTTCGGGGGAGGGTTAGGGCTTTCCGCCTCTCTGGCGGGCAGGAGGTCGTAGTGACAGGGAATGTGGCTGTTTTTGGGTAAATCGTACGGGTCCTGACCAAATACAACATGGCCGTTGCCGTTCTCCGTGGAATACAGTGTGCTTACACTGGGCTCTGTACACAAACAGAAAAAAAGATATATAGGTAAGACAAGGCTTTTTTTTGTTATCATGGGTGGGAAATTAAAAAGAGATTTGAAAATTCAACACAAGAATGAAACAAAATTATACCTAAAATTTGCCTGGGATACATAATAAGAATAGAACAATTTTATACTAATTTATACAAATACATGTAAACTACCCATATTTTCTAAACATCCCCATGGATATATGACTTAACAATGACCAATAATAACTAACAATTCTTCCAAAATGGCGGCGGTCGTTGCGACGTGAACTCCCACTGAACAACCTCTGCTCAGCCTTCAAACATAACCTCTGCTCGGGTCACTCACCGACTTCGTACACGTTCCTGTTGGTGGGGCCGGAGTTGATCTCGGCGTAAGGCGAGTCACGCCTGGCCGGGGACTTCATCTCCACGTAGCCGCACTCGCTGTTCTTGGGGCACAGCAGCGGGGGGTCCTTGATGGTGGCGTAGGGGTTCTCCGAGCTGTTGAGCGAGCTGGAGCTGGCGTGGTACGGCTCCCCCTTCACCAGATCTGAGTCAGCCATGGGAACACCGGTTAGCGGCTCGAAACAACGACGCAGAATTCTGCTTGTACCGATGATGATATTCACAGCAACTATTGTTATTGTTTCTCTCATTATTAATGTTACAATTATTTTTAATAGTAACAACTACTATCAGCGTTATAATTAGCATTGTTATGGTGTTTATTATTATTATTATTATTATTTAATACCTCGTAATGATTTCCCGACATATCTTCGGTCAATTCCATATGCTCCTGTAAGAATAAAAAGGGAAATGGTCAATAAGTAGCTGAAAATGTCAAGGAGATTAATGCACAAAGTGTTGTGTGGGTATGGTGCGTGTGCACCTGAATGCATAACATCCAGGGCACTCCCTCTCACCCAGCTCGTTGAAGCAGTCTCTCTGCTTCCAGTCGGCGGGCAGGGTGCCCGTGTGTTCCGCTAAAGGTGACCTCTTTCTGTGTTCCGCACCCTTCAAGGTCACAAACAGCTGGCTATTCTCGGCCTGAGATGTACACAACAGAGCACAACAATTGCTACATTTGCGTGAATAGCGCCATCCGACTGCGTCACCTAGGGTTTTTAAATAATTTCATAAAAGTGATAAAAGAAAAATTCCTCGGAGCCGTCACAATTGAGTTTTTAGTGCCGTCAACGTTACAAACATCTGAAAGGATGCCTTTGCGATTGTGCTTGAATTACAGCTAGCACTTTCCGTCCTCCAGGGACGTGGGCGGCCTACCTTTGCGTACGGAGGAGGGAGGTGGCTGCTGTTTGAGGGGAAGGTACACTGAGTGAGCGTATGGTAGCTGGGGTTGGAGAAGTAGTTGCTGGGATGTCCCTCACGAGCCGCAGCTTGCTGTGCGTCTTGAGAATCAAACAAAGTACGACACGCGATGTTTGAATGATTTGGATGAGGAGAAACCCGTCATGAAAATGGTTGGTTGTCGGATGTTTTCTGAAATCGTTGGGGGAAAAGGTCAAGGCGTATAGTCGGTGAACCTACCGGCCATGACGTAGTCAGCAGAGATGGGCAAGGCCGGTGTGTAGGTGACTGCCGGCATGCTGGACTCTTTTCCCTTCAGCTTCTTTCTGTAGATGATGAAGAGGAGCAGGAGGAAGATCACCAACAGCACCAGGACGATGATCCCGGCGATGGCTCCGATCTGGTACGTGTCCACGGGCATGGCGGCGCTGGTCAGGCTGTTCAGGTTGCCGACGACAACCAGGCCGGCTAGCGGGGACAGAGAACGACTAAGTTAGAGTGTCAATAAAATAATCTCACAAAGAAATACAAAAATGATATCATCTTTTATCAGTGTCATGAAGATACCAGTGTAAACATTTATACATTGCAGAACATCGTAAAGAAGATATGTAATCGCGTGGTATTTGGCGGGTGTGGATGCGTTGTCCAGGCTCGGTCGCTTAGGATATCATCGCCAAGGAAACAGGCGACTTTTAATGCGATGGTCGCACTTCATCCTCACAAACTCTGCATCACGGCGACTATTATCATTTTTATTAACATTTAAGCCCACCTTGGTCACACCTGGCCCCCCTCCAGCCGGGGTTGCAGTAGCACGTCCCAGTCATGTGGTCACAGCTGGAGTTGTGGAGACAGTCACACACCTGGCGACAGCCGTAGCCGTAGGAGCCAGGGGGGCACTCTGGGGACAGAGAAGGATGATTATCGTGAGTCATGTGGAAGAAGACCCTTCCTCAAGATAATTGGAGATCATGTGCAAATGAATGTGCTCAGCCCAAAGCACACTTGTTGTCGGGACGCACGCAAAATAAGGATTTTGAATTGAATAGACCTTATTCTATAGGAAGAGAGCGGAAAGATATGTTTTGTCGGCTCTGTTGAAACAACATAATTGTATTTATTTGTTAGGTTGCGCTACAAGTCTGACCCGACAGGTGGCGCTGTGTGTGCTTTGGGCTTCAGAGCCGTATTATTATTGTTATGAGGAAGGAGGGCAGTACTGACTCTGTTCACAGTGGTGTCCCATGAAGCCCGTTCGACAGGTGCACTGTCCCCGGATGTGGTCGCAGTCCGCTCCGTTCTTACACAGGCAGAGCTGAGAACACTCTTTGCCGTAGAAACCCAACGGACAGCCTGATAGAAAATGAAACAGGACAAAGCGTCACAATGACGTTCATCGAATACATCCAACAGATATTCAAACGTGCTCACTTTTTTAGCAATTCAAGTTTTTATATTGTGTACATGTTATTATTACCTTAAATATAACACCCCAAAATATATTGAATGTATTATACCTTACAATATTCAAACAAAGTTTAGTTAAGTTGAATTTAGTTCTGTTTTAATTCACGATTGTGTGTGTGTGTTTGAGTGTATGTGCTTATTTTATTTATTTTTACGTTTGAGTGTATTAGTGTGCATATATGTGTATGAATTCATGCACATATGCAAGTGTGTGTGTTTACGTGCCTCCATGTGTGTGAAGGTGTGATTGTGTGTGTGTGTGTGTGTGCGTGTGACCCACGTTGTGTGCAGTACAGGCCGGTCCAGCCGGGAGTACACTTGCACTCCCCGTCGTATGCGCTGCAGTAGGCCCCGTTGTGACAGTTGCACGTATGGATACAGTTTGGCCCCCACTGCCCCGGGGGACAAGCTGGGAGACACACACACACACACACACACACACACACACACACACACACACACACACACACAGTTAGATGCCTTAATTTGCATCCAAATTTACAAAGAAGGAGAAAAAGATCCAAACATTTTGGGAAGAAATATTGATAATGCAACAGGTTCGAGGCTTACATGCCTTTACAAGGCCTACATGATAGGTTGGTAAGATATTACACCAAACACTTATGGATAAGGGTTCGGTGCACACACACACACACACACACACACACACACACACACACACACACACACACACACACACACACACACACACACACACACACACACACACACACACACACACACACACACACACACACACACACACACACACACACATAGAGGAAAGGGTTGAGACAGATCTCTCTTAATTGATACCAGCACATAGCACCACCACACAGGTGTTAGACAAAGCCTGGATTCCCCTCCCTTCCCATCACGGTGTTGACCCGTACCCCCTGTCCGTCTGAATGGGACTAAGCGGTGAGTGACGGGGGACTCACGCTGAGAGCAGTCACTTCCGATCCAGCCGGGGTAGCACTGGCAGGAGCCGTCGATGGGGTTGCACGTGCCGTTGTTGGTGCAGCCACAGCCCCACGCACACCTCTTCCCGTAGCGGCCGCTGGGACACACTGGGGGGGGGGGAGAGAGACGCATGTCAGTCGGTTACACACTGGGCTCCGCCTAAAGGGTCAAGCTAACTATCGGTTGGTGTTATATTCAACAATGAAGGAGCAATGAGTGGTGTAGAATAGTGTCGTAACACGTTGTAGATGATTAGTTATGTGTAGTGTGGTGTAGTTTAGCATCGTTTAGTGTAGTGTAGTGTGGTATTGTGGAGTATAGTGTAGTGTAGTGTAGTTAAGCATTGTGAAGTAAAGTGTAGTGTAGTTCAGTGTAGTGTATCATTGTGGAATAAAGTACAATGAAGATTAGTATAGCAGAGCGTGGTGGTGTATAGTGTAGTGTAGTATAGCATTGTGTAGTATAGTGTCCTGTAGGGTAGTAGTGTTGCATTTTGGAGTATAGTGTAGTATAGTGTAGCAGCATTGTTTAAAAGTGTAGCACAGCAGAGCACTGTGAGTATAATGTAGTGTAGTGTCGTGTAGCATTGTGTAGTGTAGTATAGTATAGTCTAGTGTAGCGTGGTGCAGTGCAGTGTACTACATTGTACAGCTCAAAGGCACAATGTGTCCCTCAGCGCTGGATGAAAGAAGCTCACGAAGTGATGTTGGCCGACGTCCGCGTACCTTCGTTACACAGCGCTCCTTTGAAGCCGGGCAGACAGTCACAGAGGCCGGCCACATGATGACACGGGCCGTTGCTATGGACACACTGAGGACAGGCCTGGCTGCAGCGGTGGCCGTAGTAACCAGGGGAACAGACTGAGGGAGGAGGGGGAGGGAGAGGAGATGAGTGCTATTATAACGCTATCATGGTACTACTAGTAACAGGAGCAAAAACAAATAGCAAGAAGAAAACACCTCTCTGCCTCTTGTTTCTACAGTGCAGAACTTGAAGCAGTTTGCTTATTTGACGAATGGTATGCAATGGTACTCGCATGATTCTTTTACTTTTTGTTGTTGTCTTTTAAGGTTTAATGCACTTATTGTAAGTCGCTTTGGACAAAAGCATCAGCTAAGTAAACGGTACTGTAATGTACTGTAATGTCATGTAATGTAAAGAAAGCACGATTTAGAAAAGAAGCAACCCCAAAAAACTGCATGTCCCTCTCTGCTCCCTCCCTCCCTACATTTCTCCCCCATTGAAAGGTGTAGCATTTGCACACCTGTGGTCGACAGGCAAGGATTCCCCAAACCAATCAGATCCTGATCTGTTTGCAATCTGTTTACAATCTAAATCGCCTCATTCAGACACACGCAGACATTCACACCGAGCATTTCCCTCACTATTAGCGGACGGATGTCTACAACATTACTAACAAATGACACTCAGGTCACAGCTCTTAAAATCCTGCTGACAGCCCCTACAGGGAACATGCATGGTATGCATGTATTCTACACGCCGAGTCTGCTTTATGTGACTCACTCCTCTGGCAGGTGGTCCCTCTGAATCCTGGAGCGCATTCACAGGTCCCCTCGTCCGGGGAACAGGAGGCCCCGTTCTTACAGTTACACAGGAGGGAACAGTTCGGGCCCCAGCGGCCCTCGGGACATACGCTGTCACAGTGAACACCTGGCCAAACATGTGGGAAAGGACACGAATGAGGGGTAACACATACTGTGTCGTACTGGTACCGTAGATAATAGTGATTATGTGGCACTTGATGTACACACATCATACTTTAGGTATGATTAATGTATTACATCAACAGTGTCATGGTCGTTAATGCATAATTTCAATAATGTCGCGCCTACTGTTCATAGAGTCTACCTTAACGGTCTGTAATGTTTACATTTGGTTGTTGCATGTACATTTAGATACACTAACTCAACACTTAATTTCATCAAGAAGTATCCAGCTAGATCAATAACATTATCAATCCTGAAAAATAATAGGTTATGCCTAATTACATTACTTATTATCAGACTCTTAAGAGAAGTTTGGAGAACTGAAGTTTGCACAAAATATAAACGTTTAAGACATCCGGTTCTTGCATTAGTTCATTATTCAAAGAAAAATTGTGACGAACCAAAGGGATGGCTCGATAAAGGTATTTCCCCAGCTCGCTGTTAGTTTGATGAAACATTATCGGTCATGTTTGTGTTGATATTTTTTCTAAAGAACCTCTGACGGGCGCTGAGTGTACAGCCTAGAGTGAACCGCCTCCTTTGATCCTCGGGAGAAGAATATCTGCATATTTGTACTCAACCCTTTCTCCCTTCTGGCGCATTCCTTCGTTTTTAGCATTGAGTGGAGGGCAAAAGTATGCACAACAACAATCCAAACGAAGCAAGTACAAAGCCCTTCCCTGAGCAAGAGGTTGCTAGGCGATGTTGGAATGCTGTTGAAAAACTGCTTAATCTTTGAGTGAAAAAAAAAAAAACACTGAGACATTTTAAGTCCCAGGAGCCCTGGAACTAACATCCACTGCCGTCTACAATTAGGGACTGGCACCAAGGAGGGCGAGAGGCCAACAGGAGCCAAGAGAAGGGCAAGGGGTATGGTGAAAGGGAAACTTTGTTTGTATAACGTTTACAGGTTTAAGAGGAAGTGATGACCAATGAGGCAGGATCCTCAAGTGGCATAGGGGGTTCAACTCCCAGTCAATTCAATCATTGAATTAAGCGTTTATTTATGAGTTATTATTATTATTTATGATTATTTATACATGAATATTGCTAAAGTAATATCGAATGTGAACAGAGGTCTGAGGGAATCTTAGGTCAATAGACATGTATGTATTCATATCCTTTATTCACACGCATTCAGAAGATGAATCCTAATCCGAAAAGGAATCCTAAATATGTCATAATTGTGTTGTGGTGACTGCGACTGGATGGCTTGACTCTCCTTATGCTTAACCGGCCATGCACCCCAACATCGATTTAATATGTTTTCCCCCTATGTATGTATGTCAATTATGGCACCCAATGCACTCCTGACCATCCCTTGAAGGAGGGATCCCCCACTCTGCATTCCTCCTCTAGATTTCTTCCTTGCTGATTAAGGGAATTTCTTCTTGCCCTCTTGGGGGCTTGGGTCAGGGGGATGTCATAAATATTTGGCCTGTTAAGCCCTTTGAGACTGTCATGGTGATTAAGGGCTATGCAGTTACAATTGAACTGAATTGAATTGAACCTAAGATATACGTATCCTATGTTCACACACATTCAGAAGATGAACGGGATCCTAAACATGTCCTCTTTTCATCTCTGGGACTCCTTGTTAGCATGAAGCGGCTGTACTGCATGAACGACCACGATGACATCCCCCTCCCCCCCACACTCACCTGTCCACCCTGCCAGGCAGCGGCAGTGGCCGGTGGAGGGGTGACAGCCGTCTGCGTGGCTGCAGTCACAGCGCTCCCTGCACTGCACGCCGTAGGTGCCGTCCTAAAGGAGGTCAGAAGCAGGTCGGAAGCAGGTCGGAAGCAGGTCGGAAGCAGGTCAGAAGCAGGTCAGAAGCAGGTCAGAAGCAGGTCATTCATGTGTTTGGTGGAAGGGAAACCAAACCTTCCTTTTGGGACCACTCCACTATCAAGGTTTTTTAAGTGCTTTCTTGCTGACTTCGAAACTTCTTTTTCATTAAGGGGGTGAGGCTTTATTGCTATTCAGGGCTCTCGCTCTCTCGCTCGCTTGCTCTCTCGCTCTCTCTCACTCTCTTGCATTCTCACTTCCTCTCGACCTCTCGCTCTCTCGCCCTTTAGCCCTCTCTTGCTCTCGCTCTCTCGCTTTCTCTCGCCATCTCTCTCCTCGCTCTCTCTTGCTCTCTCGCTCTCTCTTGCTCTCTCTTGCCCTCCCGCTCTCCATCCCTCTCGCCCTCTCGCCCATCAAATGCTTTTCTGGGAAAGACGGAAGATAGAATAACTCTTTAAATGGAGTGGCTGTCACAAAATGTAGATGAGTAACATTGCGTTTTGGATTATACACAGTAAAATTATACTTCAGGGAAACGTGAGGATCCCGAATTTCCGGCGTAGCTCACAGCTCATGTACATTCGGGGTCAGAGTCGCCGCCCCCTTGAGTGTACTTTACCCTGACGTAAAAGTATAAAGACCCACACCATATCTCTGCGTGCGTGGTGACAGTTCTGGATGTAAAAAAATCTTTTAAAGATTTATTTAATGCTTTATTACAGTGTGAGATCGAGAGGACGGTATGGGAGATAGAGGGGGAGGATATGCACCAATTGATCACGGGCAGGATTCAAACCCAGGGTCGCCGCGGTCAGGACTGAGCCTATGTGGTACGCGCTCTCCCCAGACTGTGATTTATCTCCTGGTTTGCAGTGGACAGGCCTTGGTCCTCACCTGGCAGTACAGGTCGCACTTCTCCCCTCTCCAGCCCGGGGAACACGTGCAGCGTCCGTCCAAAGCGTTGCAGGCGCCTCCGCTTCCACATTTGCAGGTGAGGTTGCAGCCGATCCCCCAGGTGCCACTGGGACAGCTGATGGAACAGTCCACTCCGTACCAACCTGGGGGTAGGAGGGACACGAGGTGTTCAAAGATGATCTGAGTGTATTGGAACCTCAGCCATGTGTAGGTCTCTCAACGAGACGGGTTTAGTATAGCCTCCAAACTAGTGGTATGCGTCCGTTCTTAATTAAATAGGGGGGAAGAATGTATGTTTCACAAAATGAACAAACTGATTCTGTATTGGTACAATGTTTAACTCGTGATTACGTAGTTAAACAAAAAGAGCAAAAGTTAAACATTTCTGACAAGTTTTTGTCAAGTTGACAACAGATTAGGTTGTCAAATAAAAATGTTTTGGTTTGCCCAATCCCATTTGATGTGGGCGTGGCCACCCCAGGCCCCTCCCTGGACATGGCCCTGCTCCAATGGCTGAAGCCTGTTTCTACACACCGGCTTTACAGGAGCAGGCCCCATCCACCGTTGAACATTCGCCCCCGTTCTTGCAGTTACATTTGGAGGAGCAGTTCACTCCATGTGTTCCCAGGGGGCAAGAGGTGGAACAGTTGGCTCCCTGGAAGAAATCAAGGGTGACATGATTAGAAAGGCATCTCCATTCATTGCAAAAAAAATCCTCCAGCCAACTGTGAAAATAATTAATTGAAAATTCCGTCCAAATGAATCCGTTAATCGACATGTCACAGCAGAAAGTACAGTACAGTAGTGTTTTGTTTTAAGAGTAAAAACTACTCACACAGAAATAACAGAGGTGGAAAGAGTACTAAAATATTTTACTCAAGTACAAGTACTGTTACTCTGTTGAAATTGTACTCAAGTACGAGTAAATTTACCGGTCAAAAAATCTACTCAAGTAAAAGTAAAAAGTTAATAATTTAAAATGTACTTTAAGTAAAAGTAAAAAGTTACTTTTTTACAATCAGTGTTTTCTGCCTCTACTGTGATGTGCAAAAGCCCACCTGGGAAATCGAAAGCCCACCTGGCAAATTCCCATTGTCATTGTGACACAGCACACAGTGCTCAGTCAATGCACACAACAAAATTGCATTTATGCCTGACATGTCGACACAACTTCAGTGGTAGCGTTGTTAATGTCAATACCAAAAAAAACATACATACAATTACAGCAAGAGCAGTCATACAAAATGCCAGGTTTGTTTCCATACCTTGAACCCTGGGGCACAGATACACTTCCCTGTGACGCTTTGGCAGTCCGCGCCGTTCTGACACTGGCACACCTGCTGGCAGGACACCCCGTAGAAGCCCGGGGTGCAGGTCTCGTTGCAGTACAGCCCCGACCAGCCTGGCTTACACTTACACTCCCCGGACATGGGGTGGCAGCTGAGGACAGAGCATGGGGCAGGTAGCGTTAGCTTGTAGTAGCATGTCAGCGGCAGTTACAACAACATGACTTGTGTCTCGTCGCAAACGGCTATAATTCCATGCTGAGTTCAGTGAAAGAATTTCTTTGGGTTTGGGAACTAAAACGGGGGAATGCCGGTTATCTGTTTGAAATCGTAACTTTCCCAGTCACGATAGATTTGTCTTCCGTGTAATTTAATAGACAACTGTGGCATTCATTTTTTCTGTTGATTCATGTATTTTTAAACATTTATGGAACCCTTTAAAGTTTAATTTATTTGGAGAGAAGGGATAGCTAGAGTTAGTGTTTAACAAGATAAAGCGAGCATTTATCCCTCTATTTAGAATACAATTTGAATTCATTTATCATTATTTAATTACAAAAAATAATATTCAAAAGGTTTATTTATATGTAACATTACTTAAATACACTGTTAATTTGTACATTCAAGCCTTTAGTCTTTATCGAGGGTGAAGATTTCAGTAAAAAAAACTAAAAAACACGGCACTCTGGTAACAGAGTTCTCGTGGGGTTGGCGGCGGGGTTGGTGGTGAGGTCAAGCGTGTGTTCCAACAGTTTTCTTTGTGTGCCGACAGAAGGCACATGGAGTGTGAGTGACAACTGGGGCCACCTGACAACAGCGGGCCCATTGAGAAGCACTGCTGCAGTTGTCTGCAGCCGTAACCGTAACACATGCAACCTTGTCACATGTAGCAGACCTCCGCTGGTCTGCTCCTAGTACACACTCGACTCTCTTTCTCAAAGGACTATCATTGTGTCCAATCTTCCACCTGGGCTTTTATTTTTTAAGCTTTCATCTATCAAATCTACAGTAACGGTTGAATATGCATTCAAAGTCAAATCTAATATAGAGTGTGAATTTTTTGCGGGATTTTTTTTAATGATTACTAATTCTAATCTTTGTCATCAATATGTGTGGTGTGTACTGAATACGATTCAGAATATATATATATATATAAATAGATTATAGTTGATAAAGTGGCAACTGTTTTCCAACGGTATTTGAAACAGAAGCAGTAGCCAAAACCTATTGGTTAAAATGTAGCTCTCGGCAACACATACAAAGACATGCATCATTAGGATCTATTACTTATGCATTGTGATGGCTATTTCATCCTTAGCAGTTCTTATGTATTTTTACCCTTGCCTCATGCAAACTAACGTTAGGATCCCTAAGTCTACAATAGACTACAGAAAACCATAATCCACAAAATAGTGTGAATGTGTTAGAGAAAAACTGTTATAATAGTATGGTGGATTGAATAGACTGCAAGACATTTTTTAAATGGCTTTGAAACATTCTTTGAAAACTGTTTAATCATGAGTTATATATATATATATATATATATATATATATAGAGAGAGAGAGAGTTATTATAATCAAGAATTCCCAACCTTTGGAGGACACTTCTCCATTTGAACCCATGAGGAAAACAACGATGAAAAAAAAAAATCAAATCAATGGCACATCAATCTAGTATCTGTTCTAGTTATGTGGTCAGCCCGCCATCGGCCATCCTCCACCACGACGGCGGTCTGCTGATGTGTTTAAAACCCATATCCGTGCCCGAGCAGATGTGAAATATTGTTCATGAATTTTCAAAATGCGTCCACAATAGACTCACAGTCCTATCAAAAAAAAAAGCGAGCGAAAAAACACAGCCCGCTCTGTTTTGCACTGCGTATACTATTCTGCCGCTCACACAACATGATTATACTTTTATACATTTTTCACTACAAATATCAACCATAATCCGCGCCCGGCTTTACTTTCGGGCTCCGCCTCCCTGAGCAGCCTACCTGTGCATGTTCTGGGCCAGGCAGGGGCACCGGCGGTCGCACCTGAGGCCGTAGCGGCCCTCGGGGCACAGCCGCACCGCGCAGGTGTCCCCCGTGTAGCCCGGCTGGCACGTGCACGCGCCGCTCACGTGGGAGCACTGGGCGCCGTTGGCACAGCGGCACGCCTCGGCGCAGCCCACGCCGTACGTGCCCACCGGACACTCCTCCTGGCACCTGGGGGGGGGGGGGGGGGGGGGGTCAGGGGTCACAGGGTCAAGGGTCGTGTTCAATGACGTGACGGATGAGTTTGTCAGAGTGAGAGGATTATGGTTATAACTTTTATTTATTTTTTATTGCTATTTTATTCTCTCTTTATATTCCTTGGGTTTGTTGATAATGGGGCAGTAGGGAAGGTTCAAGCACTATCGTTAGTAAGTATTGTAAGTACTGTCTTTTGTCAGGAAAGGCATTCATCCGTCAGCTATTGTTGGGTGATATGTGAGAGTATCTGTTGTGGTTGACTGGAATGCCCGCTGTTTTAGGAAGTATTTCAGACTTAATGTCGCTTATAGGTCATTGCGGACAAATCCGGCCAATAAAACAATTCTCCATGGGAGATATTTTGAATTCACGTTTTATTTTTGCTATCTTTCTTCTTCAATCTAACATAAGCGTACCTACAGCACCTTTAACTTCAGTCTGTGTATGTTGCACGGTTGAGGATGTGCGCGATTCAAGCACTTCTGTGCTATTAATTACTTTTTGCTTGCCTTTCTTTATTTGTTGGTGCTTTCAAGATGACCTAACCGCTGTTGACGTTCCCTTGAAATAACTCGATAGATTTCCCTCTGTCATTTTCAAGTGAACCCTACGTAGGCACGTCGATGCATGACATTATACACTTTACATCTGTTAATTAGCTAAGCGTCGGAGGGTAAACATAGCTCACCCCTGCAGTTCTGTTCGACGCGCCATGTTTGCCTGAAAAACATCCCGTCATTACTTTTAGAACCCATCCATTATGCCCTCTGCGTTCTTAACCCGAGTGGTCCGATACTAAATAAAACATCGGTGGCCGTTTCTCCTCCGTGGTGCGTTGGCCCGTCTCTCTCCTCGCTCACCCCCTGTTGCCAGCGGGTAAGGGTGTGGTCCCTTTACCCTGGTTACCCATGGTGCTGTACCCTGGCGTTTGGCTGCCCTCAAGACCTTATTTACTCATAAAAAGGCACTTGAAGATTTATTCCTGGCTCCTCACTGGTCTTGTTAAGTATATGGTGAGAGCTCACAGCTAATTATATGGACTTACGGACCGGCTAGGCGCTTACATTCGGACGTGAAAGGAGCGGCACTTTCACCAGGACGGTTCAGAGGACCGTGGGCTTGGAAGTAGGTTACATTTCAACATTTGGACTCCTAATATGGTCGTTTACCTTTTTATCATGTTTAAACATTTCCTTGATTTGTAAAAGCATTGACATCTGTCGTATACTGTCTTGAGTGTTCTGCTGTGTATAATGAAAGTATGAGTAGGAGACACAATACACACAAAGTACAAATACACTGGTGTTGACTGGAAGCCTCGTCTTTACAAAGAATACAGAATTATTAGAAAATGGGAACGTTAGACCACATGTTGGTGATGTTATTTTGAAACGTGGATTTGAACGGCTCCACGGCTAATGGCAGCACGGGTACGGAGGCTTGGCGATACACGAAGGGGAACTCAAAACCACATCCTCCCCAGCCACGGTTACATACATGATTGCATTTGACATCACTGCTTTAGTGGTGGACAGACATGATGTCAGGGCCCAGGACACTGTTTGGCCACAAAACAAAACCATTGTGGCCCCCTCAGCAGATAAGGGCGGTGAAATACATTTTATCGTGACTATCCTGCGTATAGTTTTTCATCTGATCTGAAGAGCTGGTTCAGAGCTGATGACAGAAATTAGAGGAAAAAAGAAGAAGAAAGAATAGTTAGAAAGGAGAGATAGAGTTAGAGGTTAGTTAAAAAATGTAAAGCCGTTAAACTGATATGTAGTTTGTTCAGAAATGACCACGCCATATCTGAGACTCCCAATGTTGTAATTTTGTGCTTTGCGTTTTTTGCGGCGAATAATGTATGGTTGTTGTGCTATGCATGGGTTTAAATAAACGATGGATAATTCTATAGATACTGCATACCGTTCGCCGGTGTACCCCGGTCCACAGAGACACTGGCCCGTTGACGAGAGGCAGACGGCGTCGTTGTGACACTGGCACTCCTGGGAGCAGTTGCGGCCGAAGCGGCCTTCCGGACAGGGCTGCCCGCACACCGTGCCCTGTGCACAACAACGGTAATGTAACCCTATGGCCTCAGCTCTGGAAATAATGACACACACCGCTGTGTGTCATTTACTGGGTGCGATTAATGCCTACACAACATGCAAGTGTTTAGATCAGCAAATCGCCGTAACAAATAACTGTTTACAGACCAGGTGACCTGCCTGCATGCAAGTGTGTCTGTGTGTGTCAGAGCGTGTTCGTGTATGTCCCTCCCTCCCTGTGTGTGTTTGTCTCAGTATGAGTGTGTGTGTGTGTGTGTGTGTGTGTGTGTGTGTGTGTGTGTGTGTGTGTGTGTGTGTGTGTGTGTGTGTGTGTGTGTGTGTGTGTGTGTGTGCGCTTGCGTGCCTGCCTGGGTGGTATGTCTGTGTGTGCTTCTGTATGTGTGTTTCTTTGTTTCTGCCTGTGTATTTGGTGCACATGAGTGTTTAAGTGTCCCTGCGTGCATGCCTGCCCACCCACACACACACACACACACACAAACACACACACACACACACACACACACACACACACACACACACACACGCACACACGCACACACACAAGCACACAAGCACACACATACGCATGCACGCAAGCAGGTGCTTGCGTGCACACACATGTATACGCATGCACGTGTGCCTGCCTGCTCACACACACACGCACACACACACTCATGCACGCACCTGCTTGCGTGCACGCACGCGCGCGTGGGTGTGTGTGTGCGTGCGCATGTGTGTTTGCCTGCCTGCCTGCATGCATGCGTGCATCTGTGTGTGTTTGACCACGTGCGCTTCAACCCCTCTGCCTGCCTGCGTGCCTGCACCTGTGCGTGCGTGCGTGTCAGTCCGTGTGCCTGCCTCCCTGGGTGTGCGTCACAGCACGTCCGCGCGTGCCTGCGTGCGCTTGTGTTTGCCGTACCATCCATCCCGCGGGGCAGGAGCACTCTCCGGTGACGTGGTGGCACATCCCTCCGTTCTGGCAGGGGCATCGCTCCTCGCACTGCTGGCCGTGCTTCCCCGCCGGGCACAGGTCCTCACAGCTGCAGCACAACGGGGCCCACCACAAGGGGCGGTGTCGTTAGTCTCTGAGGCACCACCGGAGCTCTAGGGCGGACTCGATTTTCAAAAGGAGCCTTGTGCTCCCGTGTGTTAAAAGTAAAGGGGCAGGGGGGGGGGGGGGTACACATAAAGACATTAGGGGGGGCCACACAAAGGGGTTTGTGTTTGTTTTTGTGAATGGATCGGCTCTCTGCCTGAGACGTCACGTCCGTAATTTTTTGATCGAAATTAACAAATCATTAATATTTAATGATTTAATATTAACTTTAATATTTCATAAATAAAGATTGAAATCTAACCCCAAATGCCAGATGGGCTCGGTGTAGGGCCCTGGGTTTCACTGCTACCCGCCTTAGCCAGGCCTCTTCTTAGACTGCCTGGGCCGGGTAGCTCAGAGGTCCCCTAACGAGAGGCGACCGGCCCCCCAACAAACACCCAGAGGAATCTCTAACAAACAGCAGACTAAGAACTCAAACCCCCCCTTCAACCAACCCCTTCGACCGTCGTAAAAAATCCAACCTTTTTGTCTTCCTCTCCCTCTGAAGCGACGACAACAACAACAACAACAACAACAACAACAACAACAACAACAACAACAACAGCCACAGCGGATGCACTCACAAAGCGCCGGTGTATCCTGGCGTGCACGTGCACTCCCCGGTGACGTGGTGGCAGGCCGCCCCGTTCTGGCACAGGCACCTCTGCTGACAGCCGTTTCCGTAGGCGGCGGGCTCGCAGCGGGCCTCGCAGCGCCAGCCCCTGTAGCCCGGCGGGCAGATGCAGGCGCCGGTGATGGGGTTGCACAGCGCCGCGTTCTGACACTGGCAGCGGCTGCTGCAGTGGGGGCCCCAGTGGCTGCTGTCACAGGCTGGAGGGGGGGGGGGGGGGGGGGGGGGGGGGAGTGGGGGGGGGAAGACTTGAGTTATACCGTACAATCTAACACCCTCACATCGGGGATATAGGGTACGAACTAGTGCTGTCAGTTAAACGCTTTATTAACGGCGTTAACGCAAACCAATTTTAACGTCGTTATTTTTTTTATCGAGCGATTAACGCAATTCTTTTATTTTTACTTTTCTTTTTTTCTTTTTTTCTTTGGCTCAAAACAAAGAAGCAGTAGCCTGACTGCTATGTTCAAGGCAGTATGTTTGTATGTTCATCGTTTAATTGCACTATAGGCTTTATTTTGTATCTTCCTGTTTTGATCAGTATATGCCAATGTTGTTATCAATAAAAAAACATTTGCACAAGGCAAGCCGATGCACTTCTCCATGTTGATAAGAGCATTAAAATGAGAAAGATTAATGGGACAAGAAATCAAGGGATATTTAGCATAGAAAAAACATTTGCGATTAATCGCAATTGCTCGGATTAATCGTGAGTTAACTATGACATTAATCGCGATTAAATATTTTAATCGCTTGAAGCACTAGTACTAACATTCAGCAAGGTTAGACTGAAGCACTTTTTTGCTCACCAGTCAATCATCTGAACTGAACCAGGCACTTAATATCAGATCAAGTGCACGCTGATGGTCCTTGAATGTTGTCGTCTGTTGTTGCGATGTTATGATGAATGCAGGTATTTTTTATTATATTTTTGGGTCCTGTCTGGACGGAAGTGAATGGAAGATGTCACTGCATGTTTATATGTTTGTCTGTGTGTACAAATGCAAGCACACGGGCCCGGGTCCAATCACGCGCACGCACACACGGTAACGTATGTACACACACACGCACACACACACACACACACACACACACACACACACACACACACACACACACACACACACACACACACACACGAACACACACACACACACACACACACACACGTACACTGGCACATGCACACAAACACACACAGGAATCATAGTGCTAGAATAGATATAACCATTCCTTCCTTATTAGGATAACAAATTGCCTGTGCAAACGTGGTTCATAGAAGACCCTTATTTGGAAAAGCATGACCTCCTCTTTTTATTGGGCTATTTCAGAAAGTGTCAAATTGTAAACGTGCTTTATGCCCTTTTCTTTTTGTTATTTCTTCATTCAAATTTTTTTCATCATCTTTTAAATCATTATATTCATCATTCAGCTGAATATAATGCTTATAAGCTTAAGCTCATCTCCCTCTTATAATCACCTTTTCTTCCATCTCAATGTTTGCTACTGAAAAACTAGAATTTCCTTCGGGATAAATTAAGGATCCAACCATCTACCTGATTGTGAAGTTTGATGTGAAAACCACCTCAGACCAAAGTCACAGTGTGTACACACAGCTGGTACTCAGCGAGTCTGGAGTCCATCCCATCATAACCTGTCAGCCTCGGTGTGACCGCTGTAAACTAGTTAGGGGACCCCAAAGAGCCTTTTGCCACATATTTATTCTAGATCACTTTCATGTCTCCAGACGACCAGGCCAGTGCCATGATTGGCGTCTGGCAATAATCAGGAGGGAACACAAGGCAGTCGCTGTAACGAGTATAACCTTTAATTACAGTAGTCCCTGTTTATATCTGCGCTTACAATGTTTAGCCATTTATTTTCTTATTTTCAACTCCTCAACTCTGATTAGAGTCTTAAAAATACCATGTCAAAGATGTACAACATCCAACATCCAACACTAGTTTGAACTAAAAACGACTACTCATCGTCACATCTTCTTCTCCCCCAGTTTGTAACCATCATACCCAGAGTTGAAGATCAGAGCGTTTGTTTCCTGAGGCATATAGAGATCCTACAGAATGGCTGCTGAAGATGATGCAGAATGACCCAATCCCACCTCAATCTCATTTTACTAGGGCGACGTAAATGATTGAATAAAGCTTTACAACAAAGCTAAATAAAGCTATTATCTTTCTCTATCAACACCACCACTATCAACACCAAACACACGTTTTATTAGGGGAGTCCAGCGCTCAGCTATTGTTCTTCTTTGCTACTATTTACTTTTTCTTCCTTGAGGACGATCCTTACATATTCATATTTCCGTCCAAACAAACTGGTGGACACTCGATAGTACTGTCCCCTCTACACACAGTACATTACACCCAGTGGTGCCTGACCCCCATCGTGTGTTATCGTGGTGGGCAGGGTACAGTATGTCAGCCATGTCCAGAGGGACATTTCTGGCCATCATTGTTCCCCTTCTGAGATCCAATCCCAGCATCCTGGTACCTTTGTTCACCTGACCTAGATTTGATAAAAGCAAGAGTGTAGGGGGGGGGGGTTCCTTGGGACAGAGTGTTCCCTTTCACAAGCCTATTCAAGATCCTAAGAGTGGACGGGGAAGAAGAACAGGGCCTTGTGCCAGATTTGATCACAAGGCTATATGCGACACAGTAGAGGGCAACACAACAAATTAGGATTTCCTGTTCTTCGGTATGTTGTCAAAAATGGTTTGTCCTACGAGCGCAGTGCGGAAAATCTATTTCAGTCTGAAAAAGAATGAATGCAAGGCAGACATAGTCATCTATGAGGTTCAATTTGAACCTGTGGTACTCCATTGTCGGAGAGAGTGATATTATTTAGGGCCACATGTTTGGCGAGGAAAATCGATTTATCTGACAACACCAAAACAAATGTCTGCGAGGGAGAAAGGCCAACAAGCTGCAGTGAAAGCAAGCTGGAGCAACGGGGTTGGGAAAATGGGTGCTTCCACGTTCCCACTGCTTGTTTGTGTCCCAGATGTCCTGGGGTAGCCTCGTGAAGAACGCTCACAGATCTCGCCCCCCTGATCTCACGAGATCTCATCTCAGGTTATTTTTCGAAAGATTTCGAGGTTTAATTCATTTTTATTTGGTTAAAGCAGCATTCTTTTTATCAAAGCACTGAACAATGCCCTGGGCTAAACCAACATAAAATGGCTGAATATAAATCAAATAAAAATAGGATAAGTATATATATGTGTATATACATACACAATGTCTGTATTGTTTTATTTGTCTATGAACAACAGCCTCCACAAACACATTTGAAAGCCAAACTTGTTAACAAGACTTAGAAATTATTTCCCCTTTTCTACATCTCACTGAAACATTTGTGTACATTCTTTGAAGAAAAGCATCCCCTGATCTTGGGTTTGTCATGGGCACTGCCTATCAAAATCACAAGCCTTTTAGCCTAAGGAGATTTCTCTTTCTATTCTTTCACTGTTTTTCTGAAGCTCTTCACTCTCACGCTTCCCTTCTCTCCCTGGATCATCTGTAGTCTTTTGTTGTGTGACCCAATGGCCTGAATAGTGAC